>NC_056456.1:36383775-36683775 GCF_018296145.1 Oncorhynchus tshawytscha
CATCCTGACCACCAATAAGAACACGTCGCGCACGCACAAGATCATTGCCCCCGGCAACATTGAGCGGCCGGTCCGGTACATCAGGAAGCCCATCGACTACACACTGCTGGACGACGTGGGCCACGGTGTCAAAGTAAGAGTCTTCTGTATTTTAAAGTAGAAGCCACGGTGTCAAAGTAAAAGTCTCCTGTATTTTAAAGAAGAAGCCACGGTGTCAAAGTAAAAGTCTCCTGTATTTTAAAGAAGAAGCCACGGTGTCTAAGTAAGTCTCCTGTGTTTTAAAGAAGACACCATAGTGTCTAAGTAAAAGTCTCCTGTATTTAAAGAAGACAGACACCATAGTGTCTAAGTAAGAGTCTTCTGTATTTTAAAGAAGACACCATAGTGTCAAAGTAAAAGTCTCCTGTATTTTAAAGAAGTCAGACACCATAGTGTCTATGTAAGAGTCCCCCACTCCCCCTTAAAGTAAAAGCAACAGACTGGAGTCATGACATCATCAGCCCTAGTGTGCGGAAGGTAGCCTAGCGGTTAGAGCGGTGGGCCAGTAACCAATAGGTTGCTAGTTTGAATCCCAGAGCTGACGAGTTAAAACATTGGTTTGGTCTGCCCCTTTGAGCAAGGCACTTAACCCTAATTTCTCCAGGATCACCGTCAATAATACTGCTTCCCTGGCTGTGACCCCACTCTGAGTGGGACATGCAAAAAAAACCTTCCATTTCACACTACTCACTTGTACAGGTTACAGACAGGAGCAATAAAAGCTATTTGATCTAGTGCCTCATACTGTCTGTAATATTGCAGTATCTGTGCTGGTTTCTGTTTCACGACAGGCTTCACATCCTTCATTGCAATTAATCCACTGGGGTCACAGTTGTCCTTCTCTCCGATGTGTAGTAGTATTTCCCTCAGAGGAAATCATTAGCACAGGATTCATACGTGGAACAGTCATGTAAGTGGACTGTCTGGTCATGTTATTACAATTTCATTACTTCCATTTCATTAATTCAATCAAGCTAATCAATAAACTGCTCTTTTAGTAAGGAAGTTTGTGTGTGTGTGTGTGTGTGTGTGTGTGTGTGTGTGTGAGAGACATTCGTATGTGTACAAGTAGACCAGTGTGTGTGAGAGAGAGAGACAGACAGCTTGATCTGGGCCAAGTGCTGACGCCATCATATCCCACATGAATTGTGGGAAAATAATCTTTCAGCTCTGTTCTGGCTCAGTCTTCATCTTTGATTCTCTCTCCCTTGGATATCTCACTGATCTCTGAAAAATACATTTAAAACACACCATCTCTCACTAATCACTGAAAAATACATTTAAAACACACCATCTCTCACACATTTGATATGTTATTTCTGACATATTATGTTGTACAGGAGCAAGCTGAACTGTGGTAGGAGCTCATGCTGCCATTATTACAGGTTGTCTTACACCCTCTCTTCCCTCACCATCCCTCTGTTTTAATCTCTTTATCCCCATCACTCTCTCTTTACCTCTTCCCCATCCCAATTTCTCTCTCTCTGTGTCTCTCTGTGTCTCTCTGTGTCTCTCTGTGTCTCTCTGTGTCTCTCTGTGTCTCTCTGTCTCTCTCTCTGTCTGTCTGTCTCTCTCTGTCTGTCTGTCTGTCTGTCTGTCTGTCTGTCTGTCTGTCTGTCTGTCTGTCTGTCTGTCTGTCTGTCTGTCTGTCTGTCTGTCTCTCTGTCATTGATATTCATAGTCTCCATGGTGTGTTATGCATGAAGGAATGTCTCTATTACTCCGGCTGTGACTCTGTGATAATGAGTTGTAGATGTTCTTCTAACATCTGTCGCTCTACATTCTAAAGAGACCGTAGTCACACATTTGGCTTAGTCTCATGATACACATGCATTGAGCTTTTGTAGCAAAACAAATTGGTGTGTGTGTGAACAGCTCATCCCCACATCTTATTTCCCCCATGTTGAGGCAGGAGGAGTCCTCGGGGCTTGCCCGGGACCTTGAATAACCAATCACTCCCCTCTCCTCCCCAGTTATCGTGGCTTCCCCCCACCAGTCATTGCTGACAGACCGTTGCCCCTAGTGTCAGATACTTCCCCCTGACAGCCGAGCGAGCTTCGCAACGTTTAGACTCGTCGACTGTCACCAGTTACTGTAAACCCAGGTCACGTATTAGACCTCACTCACTCACTCACTGACTGACAACAACAGCTAGCTTCCAGTAGAATCTAAATCAGGCATTTGACAGACAGAACTGTGCACTATCTGAATTAGGGAGCAGGTATTAGCAGAAGCTAGATATTGGTTAGCTGCAGTTGATAAGGATCAGTATTGGCTGATTAGAGAAGTCAGATCTCCCTCTCTACTCTTAATCAGTGAGCTACACTATATAAACACATGTATGTGGACACCCCTTCAAATTAGTGGTTTAGGCTATTTCAGCCTCGCCCGTTGCTGACAGGTGTATAAAATCGAGCACACAGCCATGCAATCTCCATAGACAAACATTACCAGTAGAATAGCCTTACTGAAGAGCTCAGTGACTTTCAATGTGGCACCGTCATAGTGCCACCTTTCCAACAAGTCAGTTAATCAAATTCCTACCCTGCTAGAGCTGTTCCAATCAACAGCATACAATGACAGTCTAGACGATTCTGTGCTTCCAACTTTGTGGCAACAATTTGGGGATGAACCTTTCCTTGTATTACTGTAGTTCTCGCGGTCTCTTCTGTTAACCAATGATTACTCCTGTTACTGCTGTAGTTCTCTCTCTGTCTCTTCTGTTAACCAATGATTACACCTGTTACTACTGTAGTTCTTACTGTCTCTTCTGTTAACCAATGATTACACCTGTTACTGCTGTAGTTCTTACTGTCTCTTCTGTTAACCAATGAGCATGTTGTTGTTTTTGTCTCTCCTCTCTTTTTACTGCCTGCACTCAGTGGCTTAAAGCCAAGGTAAGAGTTGTTTCTCTCCCTACCCATGATGCTTTGTGCCCATTACTCCAGATCACCATTGTTTCATGACATCAGTATTATTATATTCATCATTCTAAAAGCCTTTTTTTGCCATGATGTTGTCCTAATATAAGGTCCCTGTGATGTCTCCCAATGATCTATCTAATTATCAATCCAGCAATACACAGACCTTGTTATTGACCATCCATCCACCGCCACAACACCCTAAAACACTAAGCAAAACGTTTCCGCATAAGCTCCACCATACGGTATATGGGCTACTTCCACTAATTCATCTTTTAGTAATGGGTTGAACATCAGTAGGGCACCTAGGACTGAGTCTTGCATGTTTTTGTTTTTCATAGCAACAAGGCAACAACCAACCAACGAGGGGAGGAGGAGGAGGAGGGACATTATCCAGGACCAATCCGCCCACACAGAAACCCCCGAGCCCGCCCATGGCTGGACGTGGAACTCTTGGGTAGGTTGTCCAGAAATGAAAGTGTGTGTACGTACGTACGTGCGTGTGTGTGCGTGTTTGTGTGCGTGTGTGTGTGTGTGAGCTTGTGTAGTTGACGTGCACTTAGTATTCTCTGTGTGTGTGTGTGTGTGTGTGTGTGTGTGTGTGTGTCCACTCCAGGCGAAACACCTCCTATAAGACCCTGGAGCCAGTCAAGCCGCCAACAGTCCCCAACGACTACATGACCAGCCCTGCCCGACTAGGCAGTCAGCACAGCCCTGCACGCACAGCCTCCCTCAACCAGAGACCCAGAACACACAGGTTACTTGCACACACACACAAGTACACATACACACTCATTCACTCACAGACACACATAGACAGACAGGTGTGTGTTAGTGTGTTTGTTTTACCCAGCTGGGAACCTTCCACTGGTCACAGCTGTCTGAACAGCACAGCAAAGGTCGCATTTCATATTGGAGGAAACAAACAACACTTCCTTGACCTGTTTTATTGACCTGTTTTTGTCATGAATAATCAAAGCAGATGTATGTCGAGGAGCTTGTGATCACTGAAAAATACTTTTAAAACACACCATCTCTCACACATTTCATATGTTATTTCTGACATATTATGTTGTACAGAAGCAAGCTGAACTGTGGTAGGAGCTCATGCTGCCATTATTACAGGTTGTCTGACACCCTCTCTTCCCTCACCATCCCTCTGTTTTAATCTCTTTATCCCCATCACTCTCTCTTTTACCTCTTCCCCATCCCAATTTCTCTCTCTCATTCTCTCTCTCTCTCTCTCTCTCTCTCTCTCTCTCTCTGTCTCGCTCTCTGTCTCGCTCTCTGTCTCTCTCTCTCGCTCACTGTCTCGCTCTCTGTAGTGGCAGCAGTGGGGGTAGCGGGGGGCGAGAGAACAGCGGTGGCAGCAGCATTAGTGTTCCTCTGGCCGTGCCCACGCCCTCCCCTCCCAGCCTGGGACCAGGTGAGCCAAGCAATACATATCCTTCAGTTTAGCTTAGCATTTAGCCTTCCATTCTGGTATTGTAGCTTCTATGTTAGCTTAGCATTTAGCCTTCCATTCTGTTATTGTAGCTTCTCTGTTAGCTTAGCATTTAGCCTTTCTCTCGGTCTAGCATCTCTGGTCGCCTAGTTTAAGATTTAGACTTCCATTTTGTTACCTTAGCTTCTCTGTTAGCTTAGAATTTAACCTTCCGTTCTGTTATTGTAGCTTTTCTTCTCTGTTAGCTTAGCATTTAACCTTCCATTCTGTTATTGTAGCTTCTTTGTTAGCTTAGCATTTAGCTGTCCGTCCTGTATTGCGTCTCCTACTTCTATCAGGCCTGCTTCTGGTTTGTCTTGAACTTAGCCATTTGTTTGTTTATTGTATCAGCTTGTCAAAATATGCAACCGAAAGGTTGCTGGTTCGAATCCCTGAGCCGACTAGGTGAACAATCTGTCGATGTTCCCTTGAACAAGGCACATAACTCTAGTGGTTTTTCTTAGCAGCCTATTTGTTCTGTCAGTGTGGAATCTCTTGGGACAGTTTGTTTTAGCCTCGTATGATGCATCAGCTGTCCATCTGGATCCTGATTGAGATGAATATTTTAATTAGATTTTGGCAGCACATTATATCTTTCCATAGAAGTATGTTTTCTGTCTGGTTTGGTTGTTGTACTCGGGCATTCTAGTCACAGCCGAGTCTCTTCCATCCACATATAAACAAATGACCTGTGGTTGACTTCAGTGAATTTGAAAGCCAAATACTTCTCTACCTCTCTCGTTCCCTAGTTCACTCACTCTCCTTCCCCTACCTTCTTTCTCCCTATAACTCTCCCCTTTCCCCACCCCAACAACCACAGCAGCGGCCCACCAAGGCCCAGGCCTGGGTCCCATCCCTATGGCCCAGTTTGGCACCATCTCACGACAGGTCTCCCGCCACAACTCAGCCACTTCCTCAGCCTCCATGGTGTCGGCCACGGGTACCTACCGCCGGGCGCCCTCCGGCAGCTCCCATTTCTCCATGTCCCAGCAGCCCCACCTCAACGGGGGCCCTGCCTACCCCCAAAACTCAGGTAAGACCATGGAAAGGAGTTTTATGGTTGAAGGAATGTTGAGTCTGACCAAAGAACAACGTCAATAGGCCGCCCGGTCACTGTGTGTCCTGGATAGAGGTAGCTCACTTTCACTTCAGCTAAAAGAGGAGGACATTCAGGGCAGTGGAAGACAGAAATACACACGCGGTCGGAGCTCCGCAGCCAAACTACACAATATGTTTTGAATTGGCTATCTGGCTAGTTAACTATTTTTTAAATTGGCTATCTGGCTAGTTAACTATTTTTTAAATTAGCTATCTGGCTAGTTAACTATAAGCATGATTTTCCACTGGCACTTGTGTATAAGTGGCGCAGTGGTCTAAGGCACTGCATCTCAGTGCTAGATAGTATTACAACTGGCTGATTGGGAGTCCCATAGGGCGGCGCACAATTGGCCCAGCGTTGTCCGGGTAGGCCGTCATTTAAAATAATAATTTGTTCTTAACTGACTTGCCTAGTTAAATAAAATGACCACAAATGGCCAACACGCAGGTGATACAGGTAGTCAGGTGATACAGGTAAAATGGCCAACACGCAGGTGATACAGGTAGTCAGGTGATACAGGTAGTCAGTTGATACAGGTAGTCAGGTGATACAGGTAGTCAGGTGATACAGATAGTCAGGTGATACGGGTAGTCAGGTGATACAGGTAGTCAGTTGATACAGGTAGTCAGGTGATACAGGTAGTCAGGTGATACAGGTAGTCAGTTGATACGGGTAGTCAGTTGATACAGGTAGTCAGGTGATACAGGTAGTCAGGTGATACAGGTAGTCAGGTGATACAGGTAGTCAGGTGATACAGGTAGTCAGTTGATACAGGTAGTCAGGTGATACAGGTAGTCAGTTGATACAGGTAGTCAGTTGATACAGGTAGTCAGTTGATATAGGTAGTCAGTTGATATAGTTGCACATGAAACCAATGCTGCATACTCCGGTATCTTAAAGGAATAAGTCAAAGGGTATGAACACTGTCTGAAGGCCTCTGTAACTATGCTGTCAAGATCTCCCCAGAATGCTGAGCTGAAGGGTTAGATCAAAAGCCTGCACACCCAGTAGCTCTCCAGATGAAGGGTAAAAATCTGTCATGCCTTTTGGTGGGAACAATCTGTTATAACACCAGGGTTAGAGTGAAGGGAGTAATTGTGTCCCTTGACTAACCAGTGCCCCTGCCCATTGACTCTGTACCGGTACCCCATGTGTATAGCCCCGCTATTGTTATTTTACTGCTGCTCTTTAAATATTTGTTAGTTTTATTTGTTTTTCAATTATTATTATTATTTTTATATTTTCTTTTATTTATTCACATTTTTAAAAAATATTTTTCTTTTAATGTTTATATTTATTTATTTAATTTACATTTTAAAAAAAAATGTTTTTATTTAAATTATAATCGTTTTTAATTATGTATTTTATTTTTTCAATTTCTAGGATAAAAATAATTAAATAATGTAACCAACAACTGCATTGTTGGTTAAGGGCTTGTAAGTAAGCATTTCACTGTACGGTCTACCTACACCTGTTGTATTCGGCGTCGGTAGCCTAGTGGTTAGAGCGTTGAACTATTATCCAAAAGGTTTCAAGATTGAATCCCCGAGCTGACAAAGGAAAAATCTGTTGTTCTTCCCCTGAACAAGGCAGTTAACACACTGTTCCTAGACCATTATTGATGGAAATTTAGAATTTGTTCTTAACTGACTTGCTTAGTTAAATAAAGGTAAAAACGTGACTGATGTCAGCCACCTATCAGAAGACAGATGAGTGTTCTATACAGCCTTGCAGTATTACACAGTATGTTATTTGTGGTTTCTCCCAGCATGAAAAACTGGACAAAACTAGTTCAAATGACAGTTTCTGATTGTAATGATGTCATTTTAACAGTTTTTGGTTATAATAATGTCATTTCAACAGTTTCTGATTGTAATGATGTCTTTTCAACAGTTTCTGATTGTAATGATGTCATTTCAACAGTTTTCCATACTGGGCCTAGTGGCCTGCAAACTGTTTCAAATCATTCCTGTAATATTGGTAAATATGCATGAAATGGTACCTAACTCAACACGGTGTCTGGTAGAGTACTGTGAGATATCATGTTACCGTGCTGCATGTTGTTTGTCTGCATACCTAGTGGCAAAAACTGGTTGAAAAGACGTCATAATGACATAATTTCAACCAGTTTGTGGTTGTGATAACCTCATCGCTGGGCATGTTTTACTGTCTATGGAGAACAAGCGTCCCACAAGGCATTTATATTCTGCTTCTATCTTTCTTATTGTCTTGTTTCAGTGCCACTCGTTTTATTGTTGTATCTGTAACTTGCCACTATCCTAGATAAAATATACATTTGGAAGATACTCTGATAATAAAGTCATAGTAGCTAATTGAAAAAAGCTGAAGCAAAAACACTATTTACTCACACACTGTGTCTTACTGCTTTGTTTTGATCTCTGACAAGCATATTTATCTTGTGTTCCTCACACCTTCCCCTCCACCCTATTTCTGTCTTTCTGTCTCTGGTCTGTCTGTCTCTCTCTGGTCTGTCTTTCTGTCTCTGGTCTGTCTGTCTCTCTCTGGTCTGTCTTTCTGTCTCTGGTCTGTCTGTCTCTCTCTGGTCTGTCTTTCTGTCTCTCTCTCTCTCTCTCTCTCTGGTCTGTCTGTCTTTCTGTCTGTCTGTCTGTCTGGTCTGTCTGTCTGTCTGTCTGTCTGTCTGGTCTGTCTGTCTGTCTGTCTGTCTGTCTGTCTGTCTGTCTTTCTGTCTCTCTCTCTCTCTCTCTCTCTCTGGTCTGTCTGTCTGTCTTTCTGTCTCTCTCTCTCGCTCTCTCTCTGGTCTGTCTGTCTGTCTGTCTGTCTGTCTGTCTGTCTGTCTGTCTGTCTGTCTGTCTGTCTGTCTGTCTCTCTGTCTGTCTGTCTTTCTCTCTCTCTCTGTCTGTCTTTCTGTCTGTCTGTCTCTCTCTGGTCTCTGTCTGTCTCTCTCTCTCTCTCTCTGGCCTGTCTTTCTGTCTGTCTGTCTGGTCTGTCTGTCTCTTCTGGTGTCTGTCTGTCTCTCATTCTCTCTGTCTGTCTCTCTCTCTCTCTCTGTCTGTCTGTCTGTCTGTCTGTCTGTCTGTCTGTCTGTCTGTCTGTCTGTCTGTCTGTCTGTCTGTCTGTCTGTCTGTCTGTCTGTCTGTCTCTCTCTCTCTCTGGTCTGTCTGTTTTCTCTCTCTCTCCATGGTCTGTCTTTCTGGCTATGTGTCTCTGGTCTGTCTGTCTGTCTCTCACTCTCTGGTCTCTGTCTGTCTCTCTCTCTCTCTCTCTGGCCTGTCTTTCTGTCTGTCTGTCTCTCACTCTCTGGTCTGTCTGTCTCTCACTCTCTGGTGTCTGTCTGTCTCTCATTCTCTGGTCTGTCTGTCTCTCTCTCTGGCCTGTCTTTCTGTCTGTCTGTCTCTCACTCTCTGGTCTGTCTGTCTGTCTCTCACTCTCTGGTCTCTGTCTGTCTCTCTCTCTCTGGTCTGTCTTTCTGTCTGTCTGTCTCTCACTCTCTCTCTGGTCTCTGTCTGTCTGTCTCTCACTCTCTTGCCTGTCTGTCTCTCTCTCTCTGGTCTGTCTTTCTGTCTGTCTGTCTCTCTCTGGTCTGTCTCTCTCTCTCTCTCTCTGGTCTGTCTCTCTCTCTCTCTGGTCTGTCTGTCTCTGGTCTTTCTGTCTTGTCTCTCTCTCTGGTCTGTCTGTCCCTCTTTCTGCCTGACCTTGTTGCTGCTTCCAGTGTCTGTAGCTCCTCCTCCTCCTCCTATGGTCCAGCTGACACCTCAGATCCCCCTGACCGGCTTTGTGGCCAGAGTTCAGGAGACCAGTAAGTCTCTCACACACACACGGGTAACATCAAAACGACTTCCTCAGTCTTACATATCAGACCAGGACCTATTAATCCCCTTTTATGTTGTCTGTCATGCCTTTTTCACACGCCCCCTACTGCCTTTAGACACACCCCTTCCATGTCTTGTCTGTCATGCCTTTTTCACACGCTCCCTACTGCCATTAAACACAACCCTTCCATGTCTTGTCTGTCATGCCTTTTTCACACGCTCCCTACTGCCTTTAGACACACCCCTTCCATGTCTTGTCTGTTGCCATGGTCACTGAGAGACAGTGGAGAGTGTTCTATGGTTCCATCTCTGTTCACTGAACACACCTGACTTAAGGTTTGGAAAACTGCATAGTCTCATCCAAGTCAAGCACGGTTTTAATCAGACCCGGGGCACAGTGACCCTCCCAATGCCTCCATGTCCTTATTCAGGTGACTTTAGTGGTTTTTCCAGCTTTCAGATCCCAGTTTCATCCTTCCGGTCATTATTTAGCATTTAGACCTTCAGGAGCTATAGGTCTCTGAACTACTGGGTCTCTTCGGGGGCGGCAGGTAGCTTAGTGGTTAGAGCCGGAAGGTTGTTCGATCGAATCCCCGAGCTGACAAGGTCAAAATCTGTTGTTCTGCCCCTGAACAAAGCAGTTAATCCACTGTTCCTAGGCTGTCATTGTAATTAAGACTTTGGTGTTAACTGACTTACCTAGTTAAATAAAATACAGTTAAGAAGAATGCTCTGTCATGCCATCTGCTGGCCAGTACAGGTAATCACACGTCTGGAAGATCAGGATAATGCATAAAATAGAATATATGAATTCATGATTTGTTTGTATAATGTTCAGGAGCAACATACTGGTAGGGGCATTTGTTCAGTTTGGAGTGGCAGAGCTGAGCTCATATGACATTTTGATAACACTATATGAGCAGCCTGTGGGCAATACATCATGTGGATGGTAACCTGTCATAAGACTGACATAACAATTCCATGACAACTGGTTATTGAAATTTGTTGCATTAATGGTATTCATGTATTATACTGTAGGTACAGGCAGTATATCCTAAACATGGAAAACCCTGCTTTAATATATATATATTAATATATATAACCTAAACATGGAAAACCATGCTGTAGATTTGAATTGGCATACATACAGTACCTGTCAAAAGTTTGGACACACCTACTCATTCAAGGGTTTTTCTTTATTTTTTACTATTTTTCTACATTGTAGAATAATAACACATTATGGAATCATGTAGTAACCAAAAAAGTGTTATACAAATCAAAACATATTTTATACTTGTGATTCTTCAAAGTAGCCACCCTTTTGCCTTGACAGCTTTGCACACTCTTGGTATTCTCTCAACCAGCAATTAACAGATGTGCCTTGTTAAAAGTTAATTTGTGGAATTTCTTTCCTTCGTAATGCATTTGAGCCAATCAGTTATGCTGTGACATGGTAGAGGTGGTAAACAGAAGATAGCCCTATCTGGTAAAAGACCAAGTCCATAGTATGGCAAGAACAGCTCAAATATGCAAAGAGAATCAACAGTCCGTCATTACTTTAAGACATGAAGTTCAGTCAATACTGAAAGTTTCTTCATGTGTTATGATGAAACTGGCTCTCATGAGGACCGCCACAGGAAAGGAAGACCCAGAGTTACCTCTGCTGCAGAGGATAAGTTCATTAGAGTTACCTGTCTCTCATGAGGACCGCCACAGGAAAGGAAGACCCAGAGTTATCTCTGCTGCAGAGGATAAGTTCATTAGTTACCAGCCTCAGATTGCAGCCCAGATAAATGCTTCACAGAGTTTAACTAACAGACACATCTCAACATCAACTGTTCAGAGGAGACTGTGTGAATCAGGCCTTCATGGTTGAATTGCTGCAAAGAAACCACTACTAAAGGATACCAATAAGAAGAAGAGACTTGCTTGGGCCAAGAAGCACGAGCAATGGACATTAGACCGGTGGAAATCTGTCTTTGGTCTGATGAGTCCAAATTTGAGATTTTTGGTTCCAACCGCCGTGTCTTTGTGAGACGCAGAGTAGGTGAACGGATGATCTCCGCATGTGTGGTTCCCACCGTGAAGCATGGAGGAGGAGGTGTGGGGGTGCTTTGCTGGTGACACTGTCAGTGATTTATTTAGAATGCAAGGCACACTTAACCAGCATGGCTACCACAGCATTCTGCAGCGATACGCCATCCCATCTGGTTTGCGCTTAGTGGGACTATCATTTGTTTTTCAACAGGACAATAACCCAACACACCACCAGGCTGTGTAAGGGCTATTTGACCAAGAAGGAGAGTGATGGAGTGCTGCATCAGATTGCCTGGCCTCCACAGTCACCTGACCTGAAACCAACTGAGAAGGTTTGGGATGAGTTCAACCGCAGAGTGAAGGAAAAGCAGCCAACGTGTGCTCAGCATATGTGGGAATTCCGTCAAGACTGTTGGAAAAGAATTCCAGGTGAAGCTGGTTGAGAAAATGTCAAGACTGTGCAAAGCTGTCATCAAGGCAAAGGGCGACTACTTTGAAGAATCTCAAATATAAAATATATTTTGATTTGTTTAACCCTTTTTTGTTTACTACATGATTCCATAATGTGTTATTTCATAGTTTTGATGTCTTCACTATTATTCAATGTAGAAAATAATAAAAAATAAAGAAAAACCCTTGAATGAGTAGGTGTCTAAACTTTTGACTGGTACTGTATATTTAGGAGTTTTTCCCTGGTCAGGTCACATGGTCAGGAGAAACCCTTGACCCTATTGATGTCACAGAAAAAAAATAGAATTATTCCACCAGTCGATTAAATTCCACTTCCATAATGTCCGTCATTTCTTCCCCGTCCTCGTCCAGTTACAGACGACCCGGTGCCCCCTCCACCGCCCCCTCCCGAGGACGTGGTCATGTTTGACGAGCCCTCGCCCCCTCCCCCGCCCCCGCCCGTGGACTACCAGGGGGATGAGGAGGCGGCCGTAGTGCACTACAATGACCCCTACTCTGACAGAGACCCCCACTGGGCCCCCAAGGCCTACGCTGAGAAGGGTGAGTTTGTACCACTGGAGAAACCAGTCACTGATCGCCGTTTCAGCATGATTTAGGGGCTCATTACAAGCAAAGTAAATGTCTGTGGACACAGACGGTCAAACGTATCCAAATCTGGATGGCCAATTTGGTGCAGTACACACTATACACCCATAAATTGTATATCTTGGGTTTAGGCCGACTATAATATTAGTACTGAGTCTGTACTGTAATGTCTCTAAGTTATCCTAGTACAACCCTATTCCCAGCAGTTGTCCTCTCTCACTCTGTTCTGTCTGTGATCAGATTACTAATGTATAAGAGAATACAGTGAATAAATGAACCAAATGTATTTTACAGTGGTGGCCATTTATGACTACTCCAAGGACAAGGAGGACGAGCTGTCCTTCATGGAGGGCTCCATCATCTACATCATCAAGAAGAACGATGATGGCTGGTACGAGGGCGTCTGCAACGGCGTCACCGGCCTCTTCCCCGGCAACTACGTGGAGTCCATCATGCACTACACAGACTAAGGGCGGCCATTTTGAATGAGAAAAAAACGCCAAGATGTTACCAAAAAAAAACAAAAACATTTTGAATCAAGTGCTGTGTTTAGTATTTGAAACGACAAGGTAGGTTTTAGTAAGAGGTTGGCTTTTTTTTTGGGGGGGGGGGTCAACTCTTATCCACACAGCAACATATACATTTTACTTTCACAGACACACATAGAAAAAAAAGAATAAATCAAACATAAAGAAGTGCATTAGGACATGACCGAATGTTTGTTTTTGTCCAAATCGCAGATGTTAAGAAGCAAAATAGTCTATTTACTATGCTACATGTTGAAAAGGAGGGGTGGGGAGCTGGGCCAAGGGACCAGGAATAGGGGACATCAAAGGGGAATACTGAGTGTAGAAGTCAAAAAGAACTGAACGTGATTTTTCTTATTTCTGGTGATGGTTTGTTTTTGTTATATAACTTGTATATACTGTAATGTGTGAAGCTGACAGTTGGTTTGCCAGTAGTGTGTTTTACTTGTGAGGTTGTTTTTTCTTCATCGGTGTCTTTTGATTGGTCAACAGCAAGCCAAGTTGTGCCAGATACAGATGGTTTAACTCAATCATATTTTGTCGTTGTGTTTCGGGTATTATTTTATTTTCTACCCTAGGCTCGGCCAAATGTCACTTGATAAGAATGTTTTTATTTTTTAATGTGGAAAATAAAGTGTATCTTGCTTATTTTGTATGCTGTCAGGCTACTGTAGAAAATGGTTCCTGAAATGTGCTTATTTTGTATGCTGTCAGGCTACTGTAGAAAATGGTTCCTGAAATGTGCTTTGCTTCAAATGGCAAACGTCAAGAAACAGATTATTGTACTTTTGTTCCATCATGGTTCCATTGTGTTAGAATGTCTGCTTAGTTCTCTTTTTATACGACTTCAATTTATACGGTTTTGATTTGCGACATCCGGGTTGCGTTCAGGCTATCCGACCGTTGCGTTATCTTTTTTTCAAGTTATATCATCCTGAGCTTTGTCAGTGGGGTCTGGATAGGTGCTTATCTTTGGTGCTTGGTAACAAGTATCACCTTCCATTAGCAACACAACCTCAGCCCGACGTCCTTGTTTTATCAAAGAACGGTATAGGCTGCTAGCCTACCTATTGAGCAGTACAGGGTGATTTGTAACGATGCTAAATGTTCAATCTTGAACGTACCCTTGCTCTATCCTTTCTATCACAGTGGATGTAGACAATTTAGCAGTGCATTGTTATCTCAAAATGTACTAAAACGATTGTCTTAAAAAAGAAGAAGAAGACACATTTGTGCCACACGTTTATGATGAAGTCGTATTCCACACACATTTCAGTGCATCGTAATACACAACTTTCTTGCAAACATGACATGATGCTATCTATGACTTAATACAGTTTATGATGAAATACTTCCATGCCAAAATGTAGGCTGCTTGTGGTCGGATGTCCATACCTCTTACGTACTGACGTTTGAGGTTTATTTGTCACGAGCCATCAGTAATGTTAAGAACAGGTTACGGTGATGACCATAGGTTACGGTTATGACACTATGAAGTAGACATGTCGCACAGACAAAGGGATGTTAAAGCTTGCCACGTGCAGACCGTGTAATGCCAACATAATCAACATGAACAGTATTCAACCTCAATGTATGCATGACTACATGAATACATCAACAACAACAAAAACATTTTTTTATTTTTTATTGTGAATACTAATTTGCCACGACATCCAGTTATTGATTGTACTTTTAACTCTTCCATCAGAGGTCAATTTGGTGAGAAACAACTTTTTTCTACCTAAGCATTTCCAGCACTGCAGTTGATTGTTTTGAAAGACTCTGTCTGAGACTGCCGGTCATGGTTTGGTAGCAGTTTTGGATTTTGATTTATTTATATTTTCCTAGAAAAATATTATTAGACAACCACTATGTTTACCACTAAAACGTGAAACATTTCGGGGCTCCACGGCACAATGCGCCTTGATTTGATGTCTGTTTTTATTAGATGAAATGTGGAAAAAAGTGTATCTGTAACTTGACTGTTCATGGGAGCAGAATGTGATATTTCTCGTCTCGTCTCTCTTCTCCAATCTGGAAAGCTGAAGCCGTTACAAATGCCGTAATAGATATTGAAAGGGAATCTCTGATTGAGCCGATAATATGCAGTGTTTATCGTGAATGGAACATTGCCTTCTTGTTGTAAAGCTGAACTTCTGCGATGCGGATCGAATAGAGCCCCTGGTTTGTATATATAATGTGTTCATTTACATTTATGTACAGTCTTTTTTTGTAATAAACAGCTCACCGAAACAACACATGAAGCTGATCTTTGGTGGGGGATTTCTCTTTGGGACAGTTAAAGAAGAGGGAAGAGTGGTAGAGTTGTCCTCTGTATCTCAGTTGCTAGAGTATGGAGCTTGCAATACCAAGATAGTGTGTTTGATTCCCGGGACCACTCGTACATTAAAATGTACGCGTGCGTGACTAAGTTGCTTTGGATAAAAGTGTCAGCTAAATGGAATCTATTATTAAGAGCATTGGAAATCCAATTAGTTTCTATGGCGTTTTGCCAAACAATTTAACACCCAATAATACTACTCATTAATATACACAAACACACATGACTTAGCCACTTCATTGCAACACACTATCCATAGCAACTCTACATCACAGTTTTTCATTGAAGTAAGGTCAATGACCAACAGTAAAGTTAACTGTCAACTAACAGATAGTAACGGGAGTTTGCATGGTAGACATGAAGCACAATGCCAAAGAGATCATCTGCCTGTCAGCATGTAATAAATACTATAGGAATTGATCTGGCTTAGCCAATTATGTCTGTGTTGATAAAGCGTCATACCAACATGCTGTACATCATCATCAGGTTGCAATTACAACATAGCTTTACTGTGGTTAACTTAGGCTTTAATAATTCTGACTTATTACATAAATAATACAATTCAATACATAAATAACCCAAGAACATGCATGGAGGGGTCGGGTTAAATGCGGAAGACACATTTCAGTTGAATGCATTCAGTTGTGCAACTGACTAGGTATCCCCCCTTTCCCTATACAACTGACCAGGTATCCCCCTTTCCCTATACAACTGACTAGGTATCCCCCTTTCCCTATACAACTGACTAGGTATCCCCCCCTTTCCCTATACAACTGACTAGGTATCCCCCCTTTCCCTATACAACTGACTAGGTATCCCCCTTTCCCTATACAACTGACCAGGTATCCCCCCCTTTCCCTATACAACTGACCAGGTATCCCCCTTTCCCTATACAACTGACCAGGTATCCCCCTTTCCCTATACAACTGACTAGGTATCCCCCTTTCCCTATACAACTGACCAGGTATCCCCCTTTCCCTATACAACTGACTAGGTATCCCCCTTTCCCTATACAACTGACCAGGTATCCCCCTTTCCCTATACAACTGACCAGGTATCCCCCCTTTCCCTATACAACTGACCAGTTATCCCCCTTTCCCTATACAACTGACCAGTTATCCCCCTTTCCCTATACAACTGACCAGGTATCCCCCTTTCCCTATACAACTGACTAGGTATCCCCCTTTCCCATCAGTCACTGGTTTGGAAATGTCTCCACTGCATTGCGTTGTCCAATCATATCTTGTCAGATCAGTTACTTAAAGAAGGAGGGAAGAAAGGAAGAATGCATTTTGAAGTATTGGAGCAGGGCCTGTCACCTCCCGAGGTGCTATTTTTTAAAAGCATCGCTCTGGTTCATGAACACTGGGACTGTCTGTCTGTAGGTAGGTAGGTTGAGAACGTCCTCTACAGAAGTTATGGGTGAGTGGGCGGAGCTCCATCCCTAGACCACAGAGCCCCACCCAGGAGGGGGCGGGGGAATAAAGTCTGGGGGCGGTTCAGAGAGGTCGTCCTGATCAGGATGTCCATTGGCCCTCACTGTTGCTGAGGAAAGGAAAATAATATATTATTTAGAGTGTGTGTGTGTCGTGTGTCGTGTGTGTGTGTGTGTGTGTGTGTGTGTGTGTGTGTGTGTGTGTGTGTGTGTGTGTGTGTGTGTGTGTGTGTCACCTATGTGCCCAGTAGAATGTGTGGGAGGGCTGGAGACAGGCAGACTGGTCACATGCAGAGTGGAGGTGGTCGTTAAGGCTCTCCTCACTGCCTTCTGATAGTTGTGATACAGGGTGGCCCCATACTAAACAAAGATAGATACGGGTAGGTACATATAAGAGAGTAAAGGGTATGAGTAAAGTAAAGGGTATGAGTAGAGTAAAGGGTATGAGTAGAGGAAAGGGTATGAGTAGAGTAAAGGGTATGAGTAGAGTAAAGGGTAAGAGTAGAGTAAAGGGTAAGAGTAGAGTAAAGGGTAAGAGTAGAGTAAAGGGTATGAGTAGAGTAAAGAGTATGAGTAGAGGAAAGGGTATGAGTAGAGTAAAGGGTAAGAGTAAAGGGTATGAGTAGAGTAAAGGGTATGAGAAGAGTAAAGGGTATGAGTAGAGTAAAGGGTATGAGTAGAGTAAAGGGTAAGAGTAAAGGGTATGAGTAGAGTAAAGGGTAAGAGTAAAGGGTATGAGTAGAGTAAAGGGTAAGAGTAAAGGGTATGAGTAGAGTAAAGGGTATGAGTAGAGGAAAGGGTATGAGTAGAGTAAAGGGTACGAGTGGAGTAAAGGGTATGAGTAGAGTAAAGGGTATGAGTAGAGTAAAGGGTAAGAGTAAAGGGTATGAGTAGAGTAAAGGGTATGAGTAGAGGAAAGGGTATGAGTAGAGTAAAGGGTCTGAGTGGAGTAAAGGGTATGAGTAGAGTAAAGGGTATGAGTAGAGTAAAGGGTAAGAGTAGAGTAAAGGGTATGAGTAGAGTAAAGGTTAAGAGTAGAGTAAAGGGTATGATTAAAGGGATAAGAGTAAAGGGTATGAGTAGAGTAAAGGGTAAGAGTAAAGGGTATGAGTAGAGTAAAGGGTATGAGAAGAGTAAAGGGTAAGAGTAAAGGGTATGAGTAGAGTAAAGGGTATGAGTAGAGTAAAGGGTAAGAGTAAAGGGTATGAGTAGAGTAAAGGGTATGAGTAGAGTAAAGGGTAAGAGTATAGTAAAGGGTATGATTAAAGGGATAAGAGTAGAGTAAAGGGTATGAGTAGAGTAAAGGGTAAGAGTAGAGTAAAAGGTAAGAGTAAAGGGTATGAGTAGAGTAAAGTCTATGAGTAGAGTAAAGGGTAAGAGTAAAGGGTATGAGTAGAGTAAAGGGTAAGAGTAAAGGGTATGAGTAGAGTAAAGGGTAAGAGTAGAGTAAAGGGTATGAGTAGAGTAAAGGGTATGAGTAGAGTAAAGGGTATGAGTAGAGGAAAGGGTATGAGTAGAGTAAAGGGTATGAGTAGAGCAAAGGGTATGAGTAGAGTAAAGGGTAAGAGTAAAGGGTAAGAGTAGAGTAAAGAGTATGAGTAGAGTAAAGGGTATGAGTAGTGTAAAGGGTATGAGTAGAGTAAAGGGTAAGAGTAAAGGGTATGAGTAGAGTAAAGGGTAAGAGTAAAGGGTATGAGTAGAGTAAAGGGTATGAGTAGAGGAAAGGGTATGAGTAGAGTAAAGGGTAAGAGTAGAGTAAAGGGTATGAGTAGAGGAAAGGGTATGAGTAGAGTAAAGGGTAAGAGTAGAGTAAAGGGTATGAGTAGAGTAAAGGGTAAGAGTAAAGGGTAAGAGTAGAGTAAAGAGTATGAGTAGAGTAAAGGGTATGAGTAGTGTAAAGGGTATGAGTAGAGTAAAGGGTAAGAGTAAAGGGTATGAGTAGAGTAAAGGGTAAGAGTAAAGGTTATGAGTAGAGTAAAGGGTATGAGTAGAGGAAAGGGTATGAGTAGAGTAAAGGGTAAGAGTAGAGTAAAGGGTATGAGTAGAGGAAAGGGTATGAGTAGAGTAAAGGGTAAGAGTAGAGTAAAGGGTATGAGTAGAGTAAAGGGTATGAGTAGAGTAAAGGGTAAGAGTAAAGGGTATGAGTAGAGTAAAGGGTATGAGTAGAGGAAAGGGTATGAGTAGAGTAAAGGGTAAGAGTAGAGTAAAGAGTAAGAGTAAAGGGTATGAGTAGAGTAAAGGGTAAGAGTAAAGGGTAAAGTGTATGAGTAGAGTAAAGGGTAAGAGTAGAGTAAAGGGTATGAGTAGAGTAAAGGGTATGATTAAAGGGATAAGAGTAAAGGGTAAGAGTAGAGTAAAGGGTACGAGTAAAGGGTATGAGTAGAGTAAAGGGTATGAGTAGAGTAAAGGGTAAGAGTATAGTAAAGGGTATGATTAAAGGGATAAGAGTAAAGGGTAAGAGTAGAGTAAAGGATAAGAGTAAAGGGTATGAGTAGAGTAAAGGATAAGAGTAAAGGGTAAGAGTAGAGTAAAGGGTATGAGTAGAGTAAAGGGTAAGAGTAGAGTAAAGGGTATGAGTAGAGTAAAGGGTATGAGTAGAGTAAAGGGTATGAGTAGAGTAAAGGATAAGAGTAAAGGGTATGAATAGAGTAAAGGGTTTGAGTAGAGTAAAGGGTATGAGTAGAGTAAAGGGTATGAGTAGAGTAAAGGATAAGAGTAAAGGGTATGAGTAGAGTAAAGGGTATGAGTAGAGTAAAGGATAAGAGTAAAGGGTATGAATAGAGTAAAGGGTTTGAGTAGAGTAAAGGGTATGAGTAGAGTAAAGGGTATGAGTAGAGTAAAGGATAAGAGTAAAGGGTATGAGTAGAGTAAAGGGTTTGAGTAGAGTAAAGGGTATGAGTAGAGTAAAGGGTATGAGTAGAGTAAAGGGTATGAGTAGAGTAATGCGTATGAGTAGAGTAAAGGGTATGAGTAGTGTAAAGGGTATGAGTAGAGTAAAGGGTAAGAGTAAAGGGTATGAGTAGAGTAAAGGGTAAGAGTAAAGGGTATGAGTAGAGTAAAGGGTAAGAGTAGAGGAAAGGGTATGAGTAGAGTAAAGGGTAAGAGTAGAGTAAAGGGTATGAGTAGAGTAAAGAGTAAGAGTAAAGGGTATGAGTAGAGTAAAGGGTATGAGTAGAGTAAAGGGTAAGAGTAGAGTAAATGGTATGAGTAGAGTAAAAGGTAAGAGTAAAGGGTATGAGTAGAGTAAAGGGTATGAGTAGAGGAAAGGGTATGAGTAGAGTAAAGGGTATGAGTAGAGTAAAGGGTAAGAGTAGAGTAAAGGGTATGAGTAGAGTAAAGGGTAAGAGTAAAGGGTATGAGTAGAGTAAAGGGTAAGAGTAGAGTAAAGGGTATGAGTAGAGTAAAGGGTAAGAGTAGAGTAAAGGGTATGAGTAGAGTAAAGGGTATGAGTAGAGTAAAGGGTAAGAGTAAAGGGTATGAGTAGAGTAAAGGGTAAGAGTAAAGGGTAAGAGTAGAGTAAAGGGTATGAGTAGAGTAAAGGGTATGAGTAGAGTAAAGGGTAAGAGTAAAGAGTAAGAGTAAAGGGTATGAGTAGAGTAAAGGGTAAGAGTAAAGGGTATGATTAGAGTAAAGGGTAAGAGTAGAGTAAAGGGTATGAGTAGAGTAAAGCGTATGATTAAAGGGATAAGAGTAAAGGGTAAGAGTAGAGTAAAGGGTATGAGTAGAGTAAAGGGTATGAGTAGAGTAAAGGGTAAGAGTATAGTAAAGGGTATGATTAAAGGGATAAGAGTAAAGGGTAAAGTAGAGTAAAGGATAAGAGTAGAGTAAAGGGTATGAGTAGAGTAAAGGGTATGAGTAGAGTAAAGGGTAAGGGTAAAGGGTATGAGTAGAGTAAAGGGTATGAGTAGAGGAAAGGGTATGAGTAGAGTAAAGGGTAAGAGTAAAGGGTAAGAGTAGAGTAAAGGGTATGAGTAGAGTAAAGGGTATGAGTAGAGTAAAGGGTAAGAGTAAAGGGTATGAGTAGAGTAAAGGGTAAGAGTAGAGTAAAGGGTATGAGTAGAGTAAAGGGTAAGAGTAAAGGGTATGAGTAGAGGAAAGGGTAAAGTAGAGTAAAGGGTAAGAGTAGAGTAAAGGGTATGAGTAGAGTAAAGAGTAAGAGTAAAGGGTATGAGTAGAGTAAAGGGTAAGAGTAGAGTAAAGGGTATGAGTAGAGTAAAGGGTAAGAGTAGAGTAAAGGATAAGAGTAAAGGGTATGAGTAGAGTAAAGGGTATGATTAAAGGGATAAGAGTAAAGGGTATGAGTAGAGTAAAGGGTAAGAGTAGAGTAAAGGGTATGAGTAGAGTAAAGGGTAAGAGTAGAGTAAAGGGTATGAGTAGAGTAAAGGGTAAGAGTAGAGTAAAGGATAAGAGTAAAGGGTATGAGTAGAGTAAAGGGTAAGAGTAGAGTAAAGGGTAAGAGTAAAGGGTAAGAGTAGAGTAAAGGGTATGAGTAGAGGAAAGGGTATGAGTAGAGTAAAGGGTTTGAGTAGAGTAAAGGGTATGAGTAGAGTAAAGGGTATGAGTAGAGTAAAGGATAAGAGTAAAGGGTATGAGTAGAGTAAAGGGTTTGAGTAGAGTAAAGGGTATGAGTAGAGTAAAGGGTATGAGTAGAGTAAAGGGTATGAGTAGAGTAAAGGGTATGAGTAGAGTAAAGGGTATGAGTAGAGTAAAGGGTATGAGTAGAGTAAAGGGTAAGAGTAAAGGGTATGAGTAGAGGAAAGGGTAAGAGTAGAGTAAAGGGTAAGAGTAGAGTAAAGGGTATGAGTAGAGTAAAGAGTAAGAGTAAAGGGTATGAGTAGAGTAAAGGGTAAGAGTAGAGTAAAGGGTATGAGTAGAGTAAAGGGTAAGAGTAGAGTAAAGGATAAGAGTAAAGGGTATGAGTAGAGTAAAGGGTATGATTAAAGGGATAAGAGTAAAGGGTATGAGTAGAGTAAAGGGTAAGAGTAGAGTAAAGGGTATGAGTAGAGTAAAGGGTAAGAGTAGAGTAAAGGGTATGAGTAGAGTAAAGGGTAAAGTAGAGTAAAGGATAAGAGTAAAGGGTATGAGTAGAGTAAAGGGTAAGAGTAGAGTAAAGGGTAAGAGTAAAGGGTAAGAGTAGAGTAAAGGGTATGAGTAGAGGAAAGGGTATGAGTAGAGTAAAGGGTTTGAGTAGAGTAAAGGGTATGAGTAGAGTAAAGGGTATGAGTAGAGTAAAGGGTATGAGTAGAGTAATGCGTATGAGTAGAGTAAAGGGTATGAGTAGAGTAAAGGGTATGAGTAGAGTAAAAGGTATGAGTAGAGTAATGCGTATGAGTAGAGTAAAGGGTATGAGTAGAGTAAAGGGTATGAGTAGAGTAAAAGGTATGAGTAGAGTAAAGGGTATGAGTAAAGTCTAACCTTGGCTACTCTGATGGAGTTGACCCAGAGGGAGAGAGTGTGCTCATCGTCACAACACAGGAACCTGATGTACTGGGACTCCTTCTGGATCTGAGGATGCTACAGGGTAAGACCAGAACATATTGTATTGATGGTAATCAACGCACCTACAGCTAAAACTCCCATGCATGCAATGTCTGTCAGGAGAGACTGCATCGATGCTTGATGCAGTACGTCTTTGTTCAAGGAGTCCAGTATTTATTTTTTTAGAAGTTCATCAACGAGCCTGCAGGAGGCGACCTATGATGGAGCTCCATGTGTACTTCACTAGCAATGGTAAGAACCTTTCTCGATCATGTTAAGAATGCATGAACATTCCCATACACCCAAAATAAATGGTGAGTAAAAAAAATAAAAGGCCCCTAATTTGAACCATAACTTTGTTGCCTGTTTTAAATCAAATCTCTTATTTGAAGATACACTTTTTTGTCACACCAAATTTTTGCCTCTAGAAAATAGTGTCCAAAACAGAAATGGATTCAGCTCGTATGTTGCCGTTATAAACCGTAACGTGGAAATATAAGCTCAAGTTCAAGGTAACAGTTAGGAACTCAACTTCCGGTGATGTACCTTTAAAAACAAATCATTGTCAGACATGGTTCTGACCTATTATAACTGACCTATGACCTGTTATAACTGACCTATGACCAATTATAACTGACCTATGACTTATTGTAACTGACCTATTGTAACTGACCTATTATAACTGACCTATTGTAACTGACCTATTGTAACTGACCTATTGTGACCTATTATAACTAACCTATTGTGACCTATTATAACTGACCTATTGTGGCCTATTATAACTGAAAGGGTATGAGTAGAGGAAAGGGTATGAGTAGAGGAAAGGGTATGAGTAGAGTAAAGGGTAAGAGTAGAGTAAAGGGTATGACTAGAGTAAAGGATATTATAACAGTAAAAATCCATATTGGGCTTTACAATCATTTACAAAAAGACTATTTCAAATTACAAAAAATAAAATGACAGTAAGGATCTTTAAAAATAACTTGCAGTGTTTTGTGTTGGCGGTTGTCCCATCGGTCTGTGGTTCTATTATAACTGACTTATTGTAACTGGCCTATTATAACTGACCTATTGCAACCTATTATAACTAACCTATTGTGACCTTTTATAACTAACCTATTGTGGCCTATTATAACTGACCTATTATAACTGACTTATTGTAACTGGCCTATTATAACTGACCTATTGCAACCTATTATAACTGACCTATTGTAACTGACCTATTATAACTTATTGTAACTGACCTATTATAACTGACCTATTATAACTAACCTATTATGACCTATTATAACGGACCTATTATAACTGACTTATTGTAACTGACCTATTATAACTGACCTATTGTGACCTATTATGACTGACCTATTAATACTGGCCTATTGTAACTGAGATATTGTAACTGACCTATTATAACTAACCTATTGTGACCTATTATAACTGACCTATTATAACTGACTTATTGTATCTGACCTATTATAACTGACCTATAGTGACCTATTATAACTGACCGATTGTAACTGATCTATTGTAACTGACCTATTGTGACCTATTATAACTAACCTAGTATAACTGGCCTATTGTAACTGACCTATTGCGACGTATTGTAACTGACCTATTATAACTAACCTATTGTGACCTATTATAACTAACCTATTATAACTGGCCTATTGTAACTGACCTATTGCGACCTATTATAACTGACCTATTATAACTGACCTATTGCGACCTATTATAACGGACTTATTGTAACTGACCTATTATAACTGACCTATTATAACTGACTGATCGTAACTGACCTATTGCGGCCTATTATAACTTAACTATTATAACTAACCTATTATAACTGGCCTAATGTAACTGACCTATTTATAACCTATTATAACTGACTTATTGTAACTGACCTATTGTAACTGACCTATTATAACTGACCTATTGTAACCTATTGTAACTGACCTATTGTAACTGACCTATTATAACTGACCTATTATAACTGACCTATTGCGGCCTATTGTAACTGACCTATTGTAACTGACCTATTGTAACTGACCTATTATAACTGACCTATTATAACTGACCTATTGCGGCCTATTATACCTGACCTATTGTGACGTATTATAACTGACCTATTATAACTGACCTATTGTAACTGACCTATTATAACTGACCTATTATAACTTACTTATTGTAACTGACCTATTGTGACGTATTGTAACTGACCTATTGTAACTGACCTATTATAATGGACCTATTATAACGGACCTATTGTGATGTATTGTAACTGACCTATTATAACTGACCTATTATAACGGACCTATTGTGACGTATTGTAACTGACCTATTATAACTGACCGGTGATACATCTTCTAAAATGTTCTTACTTGTTAACAGTTACAGGTCAGTCGGACTAATATAAGTCCATTCTTGTGAACTACATTAAACTACATTCACTTCCTTACTGGTTGACCTTACCATGAGAACCATCACTATCATCAACTTAGCTGTTAATTTCCTGAAAATATGAAACAGAGATAACAGAGATAACAAAGGTAACAGAGATAACAGAGGTAACATAGGTAACAGAGATAACATAGGTAACAGAAATAACAGAGATAACATAGGGATAGATCTTGGGCTCCTGAGTGGCGCAGCGATCTAAGGCACTGCCTCTCAGTGCTCGATGCGTCACTACAGACACCCTGGTTCAAATCCAGGCTGTATCACAACTGGCTGTGATTGGGAGTCCCATAGGGCAGCGCACAATTGGCCCAGCATCTTCCTGGTTTGGCTGGTGTAGGGCGTCATTGTAAATAATAATTTGTTCTTCACTGACTTGCCTAGTTAAATAAAGGTTAAATAAAAATTTAAGTTTAAAAAAATAGGATAGTAGAAAAAGCGCAAACTCCTCCCATCTGGCACTCCAAGCAGGCTTAAGTAAACAAAGCTGAAAGTAGTAGAAAGATTTCAAGTAGTATTTCAACCCAGAGAGAACATTGGGGTTGAGTGGTGAATTGTAGTTGCAAACTAAGGACCATCAGACACAGCTCAACCCAGCTGCAAGGTTCTAAGTATCCGACCCTGAACGCTCTACTGAAGTGACGCCACAACCCAGCATGTGTCAGACCTGCCCTCACTTCAACCAACTGACACCCCACTCCCCCTGCTGTCATTCTTTGTCTGAGAAAATTATATTCTCTGTAGGGGAAACGTTCCTTATTAAAAAGCCTCTTGATGACTGACAGGTCGTTTAATTTGATAACTGTCTGTCTGTCTCTGTCTGTCTGCCTGATTGTCTGTCTGCTTCTCTCTTTCTCTCTCTCTCTCATTCTCTCGTTCTCTCTCATTTCTATTTCTCTCTTGACACCTCACTCCCCCTGCTTTCATTCTTTTTCTGTCTCTCTCGCTGTCTCTCTCTGTCTCTCTCTTTGTTTCTCTCTCTCTCTGTCTCCATTTAACTTTTTTCTCTCTCTTTCGCTCTGTCTCTCCCTGTCTCTCTGTTTCTCGACCTGTCTCTCTGTCTCTGTCTCTTTTTCTCTCTCTGTCTCTCTTTCGTTCCTCATAATAGATAGTGATCTCTGATGGACCACACTAAACTATAGCAACATCCACGTCAGATGTCGGTGTGTGGTGGCGTCGTGGCAATGTGTTATAGTAGACACAATAGGACACAACTTCCTGTTAATTAACATTTTTTATATTTAAACATGCAAACATTCAAATATTTGTTGCCTTGCTGGCCCTCAAAACTTTGCATTTGTATTGTATTGCAAACCATGCAGGGCCGAGCACGCCCCCATCCACATTGACAGGGCTTAGTGGAGCAGGTAGAGAGCTTCAAGTTCCTCGGTGTCCACATCACTAAGGAATTACCATGGTCCACACACAACAACACAGTCGTGAAGAGGGCACGACAACGCCTCTTCCTGCTGAGGAGGCTGAGTTAACCCCCACAATTACTCCAGGGCCATTACACTGTCACTGACCCTGTGCTTCTTTTCAGCCTGTCAAAAGTGTGTGTGTGTGTGTGTGTGTTTTACCTCATCTGTTACCTCAAGGTGTTGATGGGAGAAGAAAAATAAATGAATAACCATCATGCTATTGTTTCCTCTGAAGTGGATGGCCTACCTTGAGGATGAAGCAGAAGTTAGTGGGTGCTTTGTACTTCTGTTTGTAATCAGTGGTGGTGTAGATGTTGACTTTGTCAAACTGAAGGAAGCACGCCAGGTCCCTGGATGTCTGCCAAGGGAGAAAAACATTTAAAAAACCTGGACAAGTAGAATTCAGTTCATATGGATCATATTACTGAAGATGCAGTAAGTTATTAAGGATTTCCTACAGCAGTGTTTTAGTGGGAAATGTCCCAATATGAAGGAATGAATGTAGACGTCCTCACTAATAAAAAAAAATAAAAAAAAATAAAAAAACTGGTTTACCTCAGTTCTATGTAGAAACAACATGTATAGGTCTCTGTAAAAGTTTAGAAATGGCCTGTAATACTGTATATCAAAAATACTTTCTATGTTTGGACAAGATGTTTACGGGACTTGCTGGACTTTGATGGTTATTATGTCACTTGCTGTACCTTTGTCTTTCCTTTAGGCACATAGTATATCCCAGAAGCTCTGAGCAGGAAGTAGCGACGTTTCCACGATTTCTTCCTGTCCTCCCTCAGATACAGCGGTCCCTCCAGGTCTGGGACGATGACAGACGGACCCTCAAAATGTTCCTGGAATCAGACGTTTAAAATCAGGTGTGTGTGGAAGTGTTTGAGGGTTTTGGATAAATCTGATTTGCTATAGAGGAAGGAGAACTCCTTCAATAAAAATATTAGTACAGTGAATGTGTTTATTATATAAGCTACAGAATCCTCTATAGGTGTGTTTGTGATGATAACTCACCTTTAGCAGAAGTTCCTTATGGCATTCTTTTATCTCATTCATAAATTGTTTATGTTTCTTCCATAGGTAGAATATCTTGGAGGTGAAAAGACAATGTTAGATTTAAAAAAAACATTAAAAAAACAACACCTTGTGGAACGGAGGGGACTGTGAAGCAACACAAACATTGGCACACACACACACACACACACACACACACACACACACACACACACACACACACACACACACACACACACACACACACACACGATAACATACACACTAACATATACACATGGATTTACATACACATGTAGATTTAGTACTGTAGATATGTGGTAGTGGTGGAGTAGGGGCCTGAGGGCACACAGTGTGTTGTAGACATGTGGTAGTGGTGGAGTAGGGTAGCCTGAGGGCACACAGTGTGTTGTAGACATGTGGTAGTGGTGGAGTAGGGGCCTGAGGGCACACAGTGTGTTGTAGACATGTGGTAGTGGTGGAGTAGGGGCCTGAGGGCACACAGTGTGTTGTAGACATGTGGTAGTGGTGGCAGGGGCAGTGTGTTGTACATGTGGTAGTTGTAGACATGTGGTAGTGGTGGAGTAGGGGCCTGAGGGCACACAGTGTGTTGTAGATATGTGGTAGTGGTGGAGTAGGGGCCTGAGGGCACACAGTGTGTTGTAGACATGTGGTAGTGGTGGAGTAGGGGCCTGAGGGCACACAGTGTGTTGTAGATATGTGGTAGTGGTGGAGTAGGGGCCTGAGGGCACACAGTGTGTTGTAGATATGTGGTAGTGGTGGAGGTAGGGGCCTGAGGGCACACAGTGTGTTGTGGACATGTGGTAGTGGTGGAGTAGGGGCCTGAGGGCACACAGTGTGTTGTAGATATGTGGTAGTGGTGGAGTAGGGGCCTGAGGGCACACAGTGTGTTGTAGATATGTGGTAGTGGTGGAGTAGGGGCCGAGGGCACACAGTGTGTTGTAGATATGTGGTAGTGGTGGAGTAGGGGCCTGAGGGCACACAGTGTGTTGTAGATATGTGGTAGTGGTGGAGTAGGGGCCTGAGGGCACACAGTGTGTTGTAGATATGTGGTAGTGGTGGAGTAGGGGCCTGAGGGCACACAGTGTGTTGTAGATATGTGGTAGTGGTGGAGTAGGGGCCTGAGGGCACACAGTGTGTTGTAGATATGAGGCAGGGGTGGAATAGGGGCCTGAGGGCACACAGTGTGTTGTAGATATGAGGTAGGGGTGGAATAGGGGCCTGAGGGCACACAGTGTGTTGTAGATATGTGGTAGTGGTGGAGAAGGGGCCCGAGGGCACACAGTGTGTTGTAGATATGTGGTAGTGGTGGAATAGGGACCTGAGGGCAAACAGTGTGTTGTAGATATGTGGTAGTGATGGAGTAGGGGCCCGAGGGCACACAGTGTGTTGTAGATATGAGGTAGGGGTGGAATAGGGGCCTGAGGGCACACAGTGTGTTGTAGATATGAGGTAGTGGTGGAGTAGGGGCCTGAGGGCACACAGTGTGTTGTAGATATGTGGTAGTGGTGGAGTAGGGGCCTGAGGGCACACAGTGTGTTGTAGATATGTGGTTGTGGTGGAGTAGGGGCCTGAGGGCACACAGTGTGTTGTAGATATGTGGTTGTGGTAGAGTAGGGGCCTGAGGGCACACAGTGTGTTGTAGATATGTGGTTGTGGTAGAGTAGGGGCCTGAGGGCACACAGTGTGTTGTAGATATGTGGTTGTGGTAGAGTAGGGGCCTGAGGGCACACAGTGTGTTGTAGATATGTGGTGAGGGCACACAGTGTGTTGTAGATAGTGTGGTAGAGTAGGGGCCTGAGGGCACACAGTGTGTTGTAGATATGTGGTAGTGGTAGAGTAGGGGCCTGAGGGCACACAGTGTGTTGTAGATATGTGGTTGTGGTAGAGTAGGGGCCTGAGGGCACACAGTGTGTTGTAGATATGTGGTTGTGGTAGAGTAGGGGCCTGAGGGCACACAGTGTGTTGTAGATATGTGGTAGTGGTGGAGTAGGGGCCTGAGGGCACACAGTGTGTTGTAGATATGTGGTAGTGGTGGAGTAGGGGCCTGAGGACACACAGTGTGTTGTAGATATGTGGTTGTGGTAGAGTAGGGGCCTGAGGGCACACAGTGTGTTGTAGACATGTGGTAGTGGTGGAGTAGGGGCCTGAGGGCACACAGTGTGTTGTAGACATGTGGTAGTGGTGGAGTAGGGGCCTGAGGGCACACAGTGTGTTGTAGACATGTGGTAGTGGTGGAGTAGGGGCCTGAGGGCACACAGTGTGTTGTAGATATGTGGTAGTGGTGGAGTAGGGGCCCGAGGGCACACAGTGTGTTGTAGATATGTGGTAGTGGTGGAGTAGGGGCCTGAGGGCACACAGTGTGTTGTAGATATGTGGTAGTGGTGGAGTAGGGGCCCGAGGGCACACAGTGTGTTGTAGATATGTGGTAGTGGTGGAGTAGGGGCCTGAGGGCACACAGTGTGTTGTAGATATGTGGTTGTGGTAGAGTAGGGGCCTGAGGGCACACAGTGTGTTGTAGATATGTGGTTGTGGTAGAGTAGGGGCCTGAGGGCACACAGTGTGTTGTGAAATCTGTGAATGTATTGTAATGTTTTAAAATAGTATAAACTGCCTTCATTTTGCTGGACCCCAGGAAGAGTAGCTGCTGCCAAAGCAGATCCATAATAAATACAAATATAAATGTCAGCACAGGGATATCAATAATGGAACTAAAACACAGAGCTTGGCTGCCAGTTTGTCTACTATAACCAACTCTTTCATTTGGTAAAAAGTTGGCAAAAATAGAGACATACTTAGCAACCGTGCAACATACAATTTCACTGTTAAATTAGAAAGCACAGTTCACTGTTTTGTGTGAACTCTGGGCCATGGTCATAAGGGCAACAGTAAATGTTTTAAAACATTTTGCAACAGAAAACACAAATTGCCATTTGTTTTTGGTGAAGTTCAACTAGTTTCCTCCCTGTTTCAATAAATGTTATTCCGTTTGGTGCCGAATCAATACTTCCCAGGTCTCTACTGTACTCACCTGGGGGTCTTTGAAGAGGAGATATTTGTTGGGTCTCAGAAGGAAAAGGATTTTGTTTTCACTGTCTCGTGTCCATGCAGAAAGAGGCTCCACCAGATATTCATGGTCTTCAAACCCCCTTTCTGTATTGAGAAAAAAATAGGAACTTCAATTGCTTCCTGAAAATGATGTACATTCATACTGTACAATATCATATCTTAAATCATACCACTAATACTTTGATTGCACTTGACTGAACTTGCTTGGTGCAATGGAACCAATGGAAGAGTCTAAAAAGTACAAACCCGACACCCAACTGCCATTTCAGTCAGGCTCAATCAAATGCTCAAAGTATTTGACAGAAACAAATACTATTTGAACCCAGGTCTGGTGTGTGAGCCTCACCAGCCTGCAGCTCAGGGTTGGTCTCACATAGGCTCCAGTCCACGCTGCAGTCGCAGTGGGTCTTCTCAAACAGATTATCCAACACGTCCCTCACCGTCTGTCTCTCGTCCACCATCAGTGTCTTGGAGCTGCCATCGCTCATCATCACCTTGACCACCAACTACAAGGATGTACATAGGAACAACCATAGACATATAAGTATTTATTGGGTAACACTCAATATGGCCACCGGTTCACCCATCACAGATCATTGGCTTGAATGGGGATAGCCATCCTAGTCATTCTATTTCTATGTGAAGAGCATCTCACAATGATTACTAGAGTGATGTGCATCTACACTCCCCTCCGTATGTATTTGGACAGTAAAGCTAACATGTTAAATGTGTCTCTATAATCCAGCATTTTGGATTTGAGATCAAATGCTTCATAGTAGAAAATGTCACCTTTAATTTGAGTTTTTTTTATTTATACATGTCTGTTTCACAGTTTAGAAATGAAAGCACTTTATGTACCTAGTCCCCTCCATTTTAAGATGTCATAAGTATTTGGACAGATTTGACTTTAGTGTAAAGTAGCCAAAAGTTGAGTATTTGGCCACATATCCCTTGCACACAATGACTTCAAGCTTGTGACTTGACAAACTTGTTGGATGCATTTACAGCATGTTTTGGTTGTGTTTCGGATGATGTTTTGGATGTGTTTCGGATGATGTTTTGGATGTGTTTCGGATGATGTTTTGGTTGTGTTTCGGATGATGTTTTGAATGTTTCAGATGATGTTTTGGTTGTGTTTCGGATGATGTTTTGAATGTGTTTCAGATGATGTTTTGGTTGTGTTTCGGATGATGTTTTGAATGTGTTTCGAATGTTTTGGATGTGTTTCAGATGATGTTTTGGTTGTGTTTCGGATGATGTTTTGATGTGTTTGGATGATGTTTTGGATGTGTTTCAGATGATGTTTTGGTTGTGTTTCGGATGATGTTTTGGATGTGTTTCGGATGATGTTTTGGATGTGTTTCGGATGATGTTTTGGATGTGTTTCGGATGATGTTTTGCACAATAGGACGTTAAAGGTTACATTCTGGAACATTGCCTCATATGAACCATTTGATCTCAAATCCGAAATGCTGCAGTATAGAGCTGTCATTTACAATTTTAGCATCACTGTCCAAATACATATGGAGGGGAGTGGATATATATATATATAGGTGTTTTCCTCCAAACCCCAGTGATATACATGATATAGAGGTATCTCAACTCCTCACAAAGTGAAGCTGCTATTATAGCCGGTTTAGTGAAATTAACCCAATGTACCTTCTTAACTTTGGCTGCTTTTAGCTTCTCCAGAGCCAGCTTGATTTTGTCAGCTTTGGCTTGTGCTTCAGCCTCTCCCTGGAAAAATGAAGGTATAATGTTTAATTAAAAGAGCACGAGTGTAAAGCAGTGCTACCTTTTACTGTATATCGGAAGTAAATAGCTACAAAAACAGAAAGGTTAAAATGCCTTGATATACAGAAATATAAATAACTGCAGAACTCAAGGGCCTGATGTTGTGTACCCCTGCATTTATAACAGAAATAGTTATGTGTTCTTGCCTGAGACCTGAAGACTTACATTAGCTCCCTTAGACCTGAAGACTTACATGGCTAATGCCTAGCTTTTAGCTCTGAGGGCTAACAGTCTTGTGGTGAGCAGGAAACCCGCGTTCCAACCCCAGTCAGTCACACATTACAGCGTACAGTATATCTATGGGAAGTTACCGCTGGCAGTGGTTTAGAGGGTTCAGGAGGGAGAGAGGAGGAGGAGGAGGAGGGGATAGGTGCTTGGACATTTTGTTGCGGGGTGTAGAGGCCAGACTTGTGCTGTTGTGTGTGGACATGTCCCGTCTTGGCTGCATTCAGTGTCTCCTCTGTCTCCGTCAAATCTGACCCCAGATCAGCCATCAGAGCGTCAAGGTCGTGATCCTCTAGCTCATTTAGAGATTCTACCAGAGAGGAAGATGAAAATTAGAGGAGGTAGGGTTTATCTGATCAAAAAGGGTTGTGAGTAAATGTGACAACACAACTACTTCCCTTCGAATTAATTATTTTACCAGTCTAACTCGTGTACTAGTCAAATGTGCTTCGTAAGGTTGTTATTGGCAAGCAAGGCTTGAAATACATTTACAGTATGTCATATGCATCAACTCTAGAGATAACTGGTCTACTGTTTGATGACCTAGTGTTAGTGTTGCTGGTGTTTTTCACCTTTCAAATCTGTGAACCCAATAGAGAAGTTATTTTCTATCTGTGAACTGCTGGATGATATTTCTGAGGAGTCCGTTTCATACCCAAGACTCTGTCAAGACAAAGGTTTCAGATGAAGAGTTTGAATACAGATATTTTAGGACATGAACAGACAGGAATTGTATGTTTTACATACACTCTTAGAAAAAAAGGGTTCCAAATGGGTTCTTCGGCTGTTCCCATAGGAGAACCTTTTTTGGTTCCAGGTTGAACCCTTTTTGGTTCCAGGTAGAACTCTTTTGGGTTCCATGTAGAACCCTCTGTGGAATTCAAAAGGGTTCTTACTGGAATCCTAAAAGGGTTCTTCAAAGGGTTCTCATTCGGGGAGGTTCTAGATAGCACCTTTTTTTCTAAGAGTGTAGAGAACACTCCAACAATGTTTGCAGCATTTGTAAGTTCATTCTAAGAAAGCCCTCTAGAAAAACATTCCGTTTTTTTAATTTTCTTCAAGGACGTTCTGGGTAGCCATGCTTATAAGCTGTGTGGAACACAGTCAGAATTCAGACCTTGTATTTGTTTTTTAATGTCAAATAGAAAGATAACAGAAATATAAAGAGGAAAGCTATAATTCTGCACTACGACAATGATGTGATGTCAGAGAGAAACTGATTATTAAAGATGTAATGCAATGTTTTCATAAACATCCCCAGCAGGCAACACCAGTAATTATATATCTTAAACAGTCTATAGAAGTGTGCGACCTGCATATGATCTCCCCTGGCACACATGAAACCTGATGAATGTAGAGACAAACATCTGTTTTCATGTTCAAAGCCACGCTCAATTAAACCCTTAGCCCTTTGAGTCATTGGGTAGCAAACCATGGATGGATTCAGAGGTCTGATTAGCCTGCATGCTCCCAGGCAATAACCTGGGATGTATGCTCCCAGGCAATAACCCAAATTATGTATAAATCCAATCATGGCCATAATTGGATTACATTTGATCCTCTTAAATTCAGGAAGAATGATTATTCAAATAAAAATGGTTTTCTTCCTAATTTGGATCAGACCCTGTTAGACAGTGACACATTTGTGGTTCTCCATATGAGGTTTAATTGACCCATTACGTAGTGTACAATTTTAATGTATTGCCATTTAGGGCCATTCCTGTCCTTAGATCTACATTCATTAAAGGGAAGATCCATATTTTACAACTTGATGTTAGATGGTTCCTCACCCTGAAAGTAGTCTATGGGCCTGGAGAATATGTCATCCATGTTTTTAACAGCCACTACAAACTTCAACTAACTTTATCTAACGCAATCAGCTGAAAATCAATGGAAGGGATTTGTCAGCGTCAAACCCGATATTGAGTTAATTCGGTTATTTTTAAAATTTATATTCCTTGTTTGTCCCTATCACTTTCATTGATGTTTAGCTCGCGGTGGCTTAAGTTAGCTGATGTTTGGAATGGCTGTTTAAAGAAAACCAAGCCAGGGATTATAGTTTCTCCTGGCCCATAGACTACTTTGGGCTCCCAAGTGGCGCAGCGGTCTAAGGCACTGCATCTCAGTGCAAAAGGTGTCACTGCAGGGACTGGATCTGGCCAAGAATGGGAGACCCATAGGGCAGCGCACAATTGGGCCGGGGTAGACCGTTATTGTAAATAAGAATATGTTCTTAACTGGCTTACCTAGTTTAAATAAAGGTACTAAAAATCTAACGTTAAGGTGTAAAATACTGAAATGTCCCTTTAAGAGGAGTTTAATGCATGGCTTACAATGCACATACTTTAGGCCTAAGCCTGTATTCTATTTGTGTCAAAATGTTTAGTCTGGCTACATACATAATAGTGTCATGGAGGACCAAAAGTGCTTGAAGACATCCTCATCCTACGACGACCTTAAAATCAGTGGCTTGCATCCATTACTCAAACCAGATGATATTACTTCTCATCATTCACTTTTACTTCATTCATAATAAATCAACATCTTCTCTACATTCATTTTAAGAAGAATACATTGGAAATGAAAAGGCTAATTTCCAGCTGTAGTCCTTGGGTTAAAAACCGCTACAGTCTCAATAAAAAAAACTATTTAACACAGCTGCTGATGTTCTGATGAATCATGGGAAGTGTAGTTTATGAATAAGAGTGGTCCCAGTGATAACGTACCTGTGTTAGGAGGTCCATCTCTCCCAGCAGGTCAGTGAACATGCCGTCTATGTCCTCCATCTGTTACAGAGAACAAGCAGCATTTGTTTAAAATAAATGGCTACACGCAAGAAGACCATCAATGAGCCCAACCAGTGTAGACTGCTGAGGGGAGGACGCCTTATTATAATGGCTGGAACGGTGTGAATGGAATAGCATCGAACACATGGAAGCCATGTTTAATATCATTACCACGAGCCCATCCTCCCCAATTAAGGTGACCACCAACTTCCTGTGAGTCATAAACATGACATCATTGGAGTTGACAGAGAATAGGCCTACTCAACCAAAGCCACTTCAACTTGTAAAATCTTAATTAAAGGGATAATTTCAGCTAAATTGCATAAATGGATAAAGAAAGGCTGTAATCCCATCCTTGGTTTTTACTGACACCAACTGCTAATATTAGCATTTGTCTAACCGAAAACAACGCTGTAAGTGAATTGGTACCCAGTTAGCATGTTTTAAATGCCCATAGTGGCACATAGACTCAATGTGGCGGTGTGGTATGTGACAGCTCAAAGTGATTCCATGTTGCTTTGTACTTTGAGAGGTGGACACATTTTTATTAGAGGACAAGAGTTGCTTTTTAAAAAGGTTCAATGCAGCTGTTTTTATCTCAATATCAAATCCTTTCTGGGTAACAATTAAGTAACTTACTGTGATTGTTTTCAATTCAAATGGTCAAAACGAATTTAAAAAAAATAGCTTCTTAGGAAAGGGCAATTTCTCAAGCAATAATCTGGTTGTGGTCTGAGTAGGGAGGAGAAAATTGAAAACTAGCTGTTATTGGCAGAGAGGTTTGGAACTCTCTGTCTTATTGGTCTATTAACTAATTTACCGTCTGGTGATGTCAAACTCAATCCCACCCTGCAGTAGCAGAGAGAACAGTCTATAACTGTGCTGGAGTCTTTGACCATTTTTAGGGCCTTCCTCTGACACCGCCTGGTATAGAAGTTCTGCCTCAGTGATGTACTGGGCCGTATGCATTACCCTCTGTAGCGCCTTGCGGTCGGATGCCATACCAGGCGGTGATGCAGCCAGTCAGGATGGTGCAGCTGTATAACTCTTTGAGGATAATTGTCGTGCCCTCTTCACGACTGTGTTGGTGTATTTGGACCATGATAGGTCCTTAGTGATGTGGACACTGAGGAACTTGAAGCTCTCGACCCTCTCCACTACAACCCTGTCGATGTGAATGGGGGAGTGATCGGCCCTCCGTTTCCTGTAGTCCACGATAAACTCCTTTGCCTTGCCCACGTTGAGAGAGGTTGTTGTCTGGGCACCACATTGCAAGGTCTCTGACCTCCTCCCTATAGGCCGTCTCCTCGTTGTCAGTGATCAGGCCTACCGCCGTCGTGTCGTCGGCAAACTTAATGATGGTGTTGGAGTCGTGTGCAGCCACGCAGTCATGGGTGAACAGGGAGTAAAGGAGGGGACTAAGTATGCACCCGAGGGGCCCCCGGGTTGAGGGCCAGCATGGCAGATGTGTTGTTGCCTACTCTCACCACCTGGGGGCGGCCCATCAGGAAGTCCAGGATCCAGTTGCAGAAGGAGGTGTTCAGTCCCAGGCTCCTTAGCTTAGTGATGAGCATTGAGGGCACTATGGGGTTGAACGTGGAGCTGTAGTCAAATAGGTGTTCCTTTTGACCAGGTGGGAAAAGGCAGTGTGGAGTGCAAAATAATTGCCGTCATCTATGGATTTGTTGGGGCGGTATGTGAATTGGAGTGGATCCAGTGTTTCTGGGATGATGGTGTTGATGTGAGCCATGACCAGCCTTTCAAAGCGTTTCACGGCTACAGATGTGAGTGCTACGCGACACTAGTCATTTAGAAAGATTACCTTGGCATTCTTGGGCACAGGGACTATGGTGGTTGGCTTGAAAAATATATAGGTATTACAGACTGGGCTAGGGAGAGGTTGAAAATGCCAGTGAAGACACTTGCCAGCTGGTCAGCGCATGCACTGAGTACTCGTCACTGTGAATGTTAACCTGTTTAAAGGTCTTACTCACATTGGCTACAGAGCACGTGATCATACAGTCGTCCGGAACAGCTGGTGCTCTCACACATGGTTCAGTGTTGCATGCCTCGAAGCGAGCATAGAAGGCATTTAGCTCGTCTGGTAGGCTCGTGTTTGCAAGCCCTGACACATCCAATGAGTTCCTCTGTCCAGTGTCTGTGTTCTTTTACACATCTTAATCTTTTCTTTTTATTAGTCAGTCTGAGATATGTCTTTTTCTTTGTAACTCTGCCTAGAAGGACAGCATCCAGGAGTCGCCTCTTCACTGGTGACGTTGAGACTGGTGTTTTGCGGGTACTGTTTAATGAAGCTGCCAGTTGAGGAAACTAGACACTAATGTACTTGTCCTCTTGCTCAATTGTGCACCGCTCCTCTTTCTATTCTGGTTAGGGCCAGTTTGTGCTGTTCTGTGAAGGGAGTAGTACACAGCATTGTACTAGATCTTCAGTTTCTTGGCAATTTCTTCCATGGGATAGCCTTAATTTCTCAAAACAAGAATAGACTGACGAGTTTCAGAGGAAAGGCCTTTGTTTCTGGCCATTTTGAGCCTGTAATCAAACTCAAAAATGCTGATGCTCTAGACTAGTTGAGTATCTAAAGGCCAGTTTTAATGGTTATTTAAAACAGCACAACAGTTTAAGTTTCCAGCTGTGCTAACATAATTGCAAAAGGGTTTTCTAATGATCAATTAGCCTTTTAAAATGATAAACTTGGATTAGCTAGCACAATGTGCCATTAGAACACAGGAGTGATGGCTGCTGATACAGTGACTTGTAAAAGTATTCACCTCCCTTGGCATTTTTCCTATTTTCTTGACTTAAAACATCAAATTAAAATTGATTTTTGGGTGGTTGTGTCATTTGATTTACACAACATGCCTACCACTTTGAAGATGCAAAATATTTAGTTGTGTAACAAACAATAAATAAGACAAAAAACAGAACTTGAGTGTGCATAACTATTCCCCCCCAAAAGTCAATACTCTGTAGAGCCACCTTCTGCAGGAATTAAAGCTGCAAGTCCCTTGGGGTATGTCTCTATAAGCTTGGCACATCTAGCCAGTGGGATTTTTGCCCATTCTTCAAGGCAAAACTTCTCCAGCTCCTTCAAGTTGGATGGGTTCCGCTAGTGTACAGCAATCTTTAAGTCATACCACAGATTCTCAATTGGATTAAGGTCTGGGCTTTGACTAGGCCATTCAAAGACAATTAAACATTTCCCCTTAAACCACTCAAATGTTGCTTTAGCAGTATGCTTAGGGTTATTGTGCTGCTAGAAGGTGAACCTCTGTCCCAGTCTCAAATCTCTGGAAGATTGAAACAGGTTTCCTTCAAGAATTTCCCTGTATTTAGTGCCATTCATCATTCCTTCAGTTCTGACCAGTTTCCCAGGCCCTGCCGATGAAAAACTTCCCCACAGCATAATGCTGCCACCACCATGCTCCACTGTGGGGATGGTGTTCTCTTGGTGATGAGAGATGTTGAGTTTGCGCCAGTTATAGCGTTTTCCTTGATGGCCAAAAAGCTCACTTTTAGTCTCATCTGACCCGAGTTCCTTCTTCCATATGTTTGGGAACTCTCCCACATGCCTTTTGGCGAACATCAAACGTGTTTGGTTATTTTTGACTTCTTCTTGGCCACTCTTCCGTAAAGCTGTGAAATGCATGTCCTATGGACAGAAACTCCAATCACCACTGTGGAGCTTTGCGGCTCCTTCAGTGTTATCTTTGGTCTCTTTGTTGCCACTGATTAATGCCCTCCTTGCCTGGTCCATGAGTTTTGGTGGGCGGCCCTCCCTTGGCAGGTTTCCTGTGATGCCACGTCCTTAAAAAATTTTAATAACGGATTTAATGGTGCTCTGTGGGATGTTCAAAGTTTCTGATATTTTTTTGTAACCCAACCCTGATCTGTACTTCCCCACAACTTTGTCGCTGACCTTTTTGGACAGATCCTAGGTCTTCACCCCTTGCTTGGTGGTGTTGCAGATTCTGGGGCCTTTCAGAACAGGTGTATATATACACTGAGATCATGTGACAGATCATGTGACACTTAGATTGCACACAGGTGGACTTTATTTAACTAATTATGTGACTTCTGAAGGTAATTGGTCGCACCAGATCTTATTTAGCGGCTTGAAAGCAAAGGGGGGGAATACATATGCACCCACCACTTTTCTGTTTTTAATTTGTTAAAACAAATCATTTACAATTCATTTTTTTCATTTAATTTAATTTCACTTCACCAAATCAAATCATACACATGGTTAGCAGATGTTAATGCGAGTAGCGAAATGCTTGTGCTTCTAGTTGCGACAATGCAGTAATAACCAACGAGTAATCTAACCTAACAATTCACAACTACTACCTTATACACACAAGTGTAAAGAGGTAAAGAATATGTACATAAAGATATATGAATGAGTGGTGGTACAGAACGGCATAGGCAAGATGCAGTAGATGGTATCCAGTACAGTATATACATATGAGATGAGCAATGTAAGGTATGTAAACAAAGTGGCATAGTTTAAAGTGGCTAGTGATACATGTATTACATAAAGATGGCAAGATGCAGTAGATGATGTAGAGTACAGTATATACGTATACATATGAGATGAGTAATGTAGGGTATGTAAACATTATACACTGCTCAAGAAAATAAAGGGAACACTAAAATAACACATCCTAGATCTGAATGAATGAAATATTCTTATTAAATACTTTTTTCTTTACATAGTTGAATGTGCTGACAACAAAATCACACAAAAATGATCAATGGAAATCAAATTTATCAACCAATGGAGGGTCTGGATTTGGAGTCACACTCAAAATTAAAGTGGAAAACCACACTACAGGCTGATCCAACTTTGATGTAATGTCCTTAAAACAAGTCAAAATGAGGCTCAGTAGTGTGTGTGGCCTCCACGTGCCTGTATGACCTCCCTGCAATGCCTGGGCATGCTCCTGATGAGGTGGCAGATGGTCTCCTGAGGGATCTCCTCCCAGACCTGGACTAAAGCATCCGCCAACTCCTGGACAGTCTGTGGTGGATGGAGCGAGACATGATGTCCCAGATGTGCTCAATTGGATTCAGGTCTGGGGAACGTGCGGGCCAGTCCATAGCATCAATGCCTTCCTCTTGCAGGAACTGCTGACACACTCCAGCCACATGAGGTCTAGCATTGTCTTGCATTAGGAGGAACCCAGGGCCAATCGCACCAGCATATGGTCTCACAAGGGGTCTGAGGATCTTATCTCGGTACCTAATGGCAGTCAGGCTACCTCTGGCGAGCATATCGAGGGCTGTGCGGCCCCCCAAAGAAATGCCACCCCACACCATGACTGACCCACCGCCAAACCGGTCATGCTGGAGGATGTTGCAGGTAGCAGAACGTTCTCCACCGTGTCTCCAGACTGTCACGTCTGTCACATGTGCTCAGTGTGAACCTGCTTTCATCTGTGAAGAGCACAGGGCGCCAGTGGCGAATGTGCTAATCTTGGTGTTCTCTGGCAAATGAAAAACGTCCTGCACGGTGTTGGGCTGTAAGCACAACCCCCACCTGTGGACGTTGGGCCCTCATACCACCCTCATGGAGTCTGTTTATGACCGTTTGAGCAGACACATTCACATTTGTGGCCTGCTGGAGGTCATTTTGCAGGGCTCTGGCAGTGCTCCTCCTGCTCCTCCTTGCACAAAGGCGGAGGTAGCGGCCCTGCTGCTGGGTTGTTGCCCTCCTACGACCTCCTCCACGTCTCCTGATGTCCTGGCCTGTCTCCTGGTAGCGCCTCCATGCTCTGGACACTACGCTGACAGACACAGCAAACTTTCTTGCCACAGCTCGCATTGATGTGCCATCCTGGATGAGCTGCACTACCTGAGCCACTTGTGTGGGTTGTAGAGTCCGTCTCATGCTACCACTAGAGTGAAAGCACCGCCAGCATTCAAAAGTGACCAAAACATCAGCCAGGAAGCATATGAACTGAGAAGTGGTCTGTGGTCCCCACCTGCAGAACCACTCCTTTATTGGGGGTGTCTTGCTAATTGCCTATAATTTCCACCTGTTGTCTATTCCATTTGCACAACAGCATGTGAAATGTATTGTCAATCAGTGTTGCTTCCTAAGTGGACAGTTTGATTTCACAGAAGTATGATTGACTTGGAGTTACATTGTGTTGTTTAAGTGTTCCCTTTATTTTTTGGGGCAGTGTATTTTGTGTATGTCCATTACATGAAATACAAATAAAAATCCATTTAAATGACAGGTTGTAATGCAACAAAATAGAAAAAAACACCAAGGGGGTGAATACTTTTGCAAGGCAGTGTAATGGGTCTCTGTACGCCTATGTAGATATTCCATTAAAAATAACCCGTTCCGGCTCCAATAGTCATTTACAACATTAACAATGTATTTCTGATTAATTTGATGTTATTTTAATGCACAAAACAATTGTCTATCTTTCAAAAACAAGGACATTTCTAAGCGATCCGGTAGTGTATACAACACAGAGAAATCCTGTTTCTTTTGACTGCACTAGACCTTTAAGACAGAGAGGCTATGCTGCACAATAAACCATCCCATAAGCAAAGTCTGATGCTCTTTGAGAGAGGTCTGTTCAGGTTAGCTACTGAGTTAATCCATATGGAGAATGGGGAGCGTTTATTGCCAACGTTAAGTAAAATATGCACCAGTACATGTGTAGCAGGCAGCTCTGGCCAAATGGATCACCTCTTCAAGTATTTCCTTTAGATAGGAGCACCGTCTCGCCAAAGGCATTCTATAACCATAACTCGTATGAACATCGGATCAGCATAACTAGACCATATGTAGGGACATATTGAGGATCCATAGTATGGAGTAAAGAATACATCTGAACCAAGTTTTGTTGGTCCAGATTAGAACTTTAGTAAATATATATATAGTAACTTTCTTTCACTCTCTGAGTCCTTGTCCACCCAGCATAGCTAACGCCTGAATAGTTCCACTCTATTCTGTTTCGCCAGACGAGTAAACAGACCATCCATTTAAGCTGTAATGAGGAACAGAAAAAGGGCTGCATGGGGTGACTATTGTTTCCATATGAATGTCAAAATGCTTGATGTAAAACAATGTGGGGTTTTTGTTCCAGATCCTGATTCTGCTATATTCTATCTGACAGGACCTGTGTGTTTTTAATGGAGGGGGAAATAACAAACTTGGCATTGTGACATATCGCGGGCTTGGAAACAACATGCTCCTCTCATGACACTCAGCTCCATCAACTCAACACAGCTTAGGGATGAAGTGTCTAGTGCACAAGACTACACGTTTAGATACTTCTCAAAAAAACTGTTTGACAAAGGCCCATCCATCCACCCATCTACCCATCCATCCATCCATCCATCCATCCATCCATCCATCCATCCATCCATCCATCCATCCATCCATCCATCCATCCAGCCATCCATCCATCCAGCCACCCAGCCATCCATCCACCCATCCAGCCACCCATCCATCCATCCACCCAGCCATCCATCCATCCATCCATCCAGCCACCCAGCCATCCATCCACCCACCCACCCATACCGACCCAGCCACCCACCCAGCCAGCCACCCATCCCCATCCAGCCACCCATCCAGCCACCCTGATAGCTCATCCATGAAACAGACACCCATTAATACCTGATAGCTCGTTGAAACAGACCACATCATCATCCTGTTCTAGCAAAGAGGCTGCTTTCAGCTGCCACTGTGGTCTGTGGACATGTTACTTCTGCGTTGACACATAAAGTGACACACTAAAGAACAGACAGACAGACTGACTGACTGACAGACAGACAGAAAGGCCAACGCCTTATCAACAATGATTTATTGTGCAGAGAGAGAGAGAGAGAGATATAGTGCTTGTTGATAGTGACTGTAGGCTACATATGTTGAATGTTCTTGTGGTCAAATGCTCCCTCTGTTTTATAATTGAATACATAAGCAATTACTGGCTGCTGCTGTAAAAAGACATGTGTTTGCTTTAATTGGGCAATCTGGCATTCAATGGTTATCATTAATTATAAGTCCACAAAGGATGTACCAATCCCAGATTGCCTATTTAACCAAAGCTGATGTGTATGTTCAAGTATTTAACCCTAAACTGGCCAATGGGCTGTATTTGTGATAGTAATGTACTGTAGTAGCACATAACAATTTCAGCATGACATGAAAATGTTACAAGGCCAAATATGAGCAATTAAACATCGCATTAAGAGCAACCACGCCCTTATCTTTGGCAGTACCAGAAGAAGCATTAAACCTCAAACCTGGAAAGAGTGTAATTCCAGACCGTAAGATAACATTACAGATGATGACGCTACAAGTAAAGCGTCCATTCACAGACGTATTAAGTAATCAAAGTCATCAAAGTCAAAGGACGTACATTTCAAAGATAAACATTTAAAAAGACAAACAAGATCCTGTCTAAAACAACCAAAGTGTTTACCTTTGTAGTTGAACGATCTCCCGGGTTACTCTCCAGTCATAGAGTCAACGGTAGATATTATATCTGTAGTTCTTGTGTCTTAAAGTACATGTGCACCTTGCACACGTGGGGTTGATCTGGAACTGGTATGAATACTGAGACTTGTCTGATCAGTGGGCTCTATTTCCTGTTCTGTGGGGAAGTTGACCTTCTCACTGTGGCATGACTCAGCAAAAGGCTTGGTTTGTACTGTATCTAAGCATGAGGTGGCTTTCTCTTCTTGTCTCCTCTGCTTAATCTGCACTGGTCTGAGGATACAGGATAGGTTCAAAACAAAATGTTGGAAGCTTACTGTGAATTTGCTTTGGGGCTTGTCCAGATTTGAGGGAGGATTCAATGTTCAGACTTTGAAAAGGTTTCATTTGACTGTAGGTTGTGATTTCATACATGTTTTTTATAACTATGTCATAACGTTGATACGGACTCTATTCGCAGTTTAAAAATGCGACAAAAGTTGGTGTTAATGTTACAAGGAATGATACTGAATGCATCATAGGCCATCTAATAACATGACAAGATGTAGCCTAAAGGGTTTGTCAGTTCATCGGTTTACAGAGTAGACATAGACGTCAAAACACACGTGTGGTCCTGACAGCAATTCCTAATTAGGCTGAAAAAGGCCATATATATATAGGAGTATTCCTGTACAGAGTCCTCTTTACTCCATAGTCATCAGAGTAAATTATGTGCTTGTGGGAGTTCCATTATTAAAGCCTGTGATATTTTTAATGAAAGAAAGCAAGCAGAGGAAACATTCAACCACGGTTGAATTTCAACTGGAGGCTCGTGCTTTTAACCAAAGCCACATGGCAGAAGGAGGATGAGGGAAACGGAGAGGTTGTAAAGTATACATAAAAGACGACAGACTTAGGTTTTCATCTCTCCTTTTTACGATTCCTTAGATATGTGTTTTAGAAAGTCTGTCGCTGCGCACTTAATGTCAGAGAGGAGATCAAAGCCGTCATTCGCCCCTCAAAGCTGCCATTCACCCCTTCAGTGAATTTGATAGTACTTAATTTTGTGGGGGAAAAGGTCTGTAGTCTGAAACACATACCGTCCCCTGTCGAAGTCTCAAATACATTTTAGCGTGGAATTTATTCTTCTGTTTTTATTTCAATTTTTTTCATTAGCTTGTATTCCGAAGTTAAAATAGCAAAGAGGCAAATAATAATAATAATGATGTAATAATAATAATGATATTATAAATCAAACATTAACTTGTGATTTCATAATTTACAGTAACTAACAGTACCTTTTGATTAATTTACTTTAATTCACAATTAATTAAATACTAGACAGCCATACATAACTTTGAGTTTGTAAGGTCGAAATCTAAAAACAAACTCACAGCGGGTAACAAATTCGGAGGCATGGGCGGATTGGCCATCCGGCAATTCTGGCAAATGCTAGATGGGCCGGATCATCTTTTTTGGGGGGGTGGGCTGGTTGAAAATGGAAAGGTGGTGCCGAAAAAGTTAGAGAGAGACAAAAAAAAAGGCTCGAGGCCAACGCTTTTAAACGTGTGAAATTAACAGCCGTATTTTCTAAACGTTCTGGTTCTGCTGGTCCGAGTGCTGTGACTGTGTCTGTGCTGAGAAATTATGTTAGGCTTAGCACCGACAAACCAGCTGCTGCTACAAAAGACAGTGCGGTCGAGGAGAGAGAACTGAGAAAGACACACACACACTAACCAGGTTTCCATCCAAACTTTTTATGCAGGTAGTACATGTCAGAATTCTTTTTAAATGACAGGCAGAACATTTGTCGATAAACTGTACACATGTCGACAAAACAAAATATGCTAAACAAAGTGGGATATTTTTGTGTCGGTAAAATGTATTATGTGAGAAATGTTGGTAAAATGCTTTTATGCGCAAATATTGATATAATAACTAACCATCATATCGAAGTAAACTTGGAGTCACGTGATGTTGTGTCGTCCTCCCTCTACGACTCGATGGGAAAGCATGCAGTTTATTAAGCTACAGATGAAATACGTTATGAAGAACTTTACAGGGTGGTGAAAGTTCACGATGATGAGCTTGATGCTCCTTTCCAATAAATATCGAGGGTCTTATTCTGGTGACATGAATCATGATCATCGATGGTTGTCTGTTTTGACAAATAAAAAGAATCTTGCTCTTTTGTCCCTAGTCGTCTCATCATGTCGACTAAACCCACACAGTATCTTCAAGGCTGTTAGCTACAGCACACGTACCAATACCAGAGTGGACACACTCACTATAACACGTTTTTATTGTGGGAAAACCATCAGTAGAGATCAAAATGTGATGGAAACCCATTTAACATGTTTTTTTTATTCAGCCATTTATCCTCAACAAGTCAATTTGATGGAAATATATCTCAGTTTGGAAAATGCGCATATTGTTTTAATACAAATGTTTGAATATCGACATGAACATCTGTCACCATTTGGATGGAAACCCAGCTATAGTGATTAAGTGTGACGTTCTGACCTTAGTTCTGTTATGTCTTTGTGTTAGTATGGTCACGGCGTGAGTTGGGTGGGTTGTCTATGTTCCTTTTTCTATGTTTTGGGATTTCTGTGTTCGGCCTAGTATGGTTCTTAATCAGAGGCAGCTGTCGATCGTTGACCCTGATTGAGAACCATACTTAGGTAGCCTGGTTTCACTTTTGAGTTGTGGGTGATTTGCATCCTGTGTTAGTGTTTTCACCCTACGGGACTGTTTCGGTTGTTTGTTTGTGCTTTTGTTATTTCGTTCAGTTGATTTATTAAATATATCATTATGGACAATTACCACGCCGCATATTGATCATCGATGCTTGGCTGCCATTTAACAAATAAAAAAAATATTTGGTCCATAATGATTTCGTCATGTAGGCTATACCCACACTGTATCTTCAAGCTGTTGGCTACAGCACACGTACCAAAACCAGAGTGGACACACTCACTATAACACATTTTTTTGTAAGAAACCAGTAGGGTTGAAAATGCAATGAACACTCATTTAACTTTTTTAAATGTATTTTGTACATGGATATTTAACTGCTAAATGTATTTTTATGTGCCCAACGTCATCACACACAGCATTTTATCCTCAACAGGTCAATGAGATGGAAATTGCATATTGTTTTAATGTGGATTTTAGAATAGTTGCCAATTGGATGGAAACCTAGCTGGTGACACAGATTTAGCCTACAGCTGCCAGTTGATATTTTGGCTGTATATTGTATGAAATATTAGGCTAATTAAAACCTCTTGGCGCACCGATCCCTTTAGCGGGATCATTTTCGTCAACATCCGTCAACATCCGGTGAATTGCAGAGCGCCAAATTCAAATTACAAAAAAGATTGAATTTTCATGAAATCACAATTTCAATATACCAAAACACAGCTTAGCTTGTTGTTAATCCACCTGGCGTGTCAGATTTCAAAAAAGATTTACGGTGAAAGCAAACCATGCGATTATGTGAGGACAGATCTCAGCAGACAAAACATTACAAACAGCTAGCAGCAAAGTAGGTTGGTCACAAAAAGTCAGAAAAGCAATCAAATGAATCGCTTACCTTTTATGATCTTCGTATGTTTGCACTCACGAGACTCCCAGTTACACAATAAATGTTCATTTTATTCATTAAAGATTATCTTTATATCCAAAAACCTCTATTTGGTTGGCGTATTTTGTTTAGTAATCCACAGGCTCGTGCAGGTCACGACGGGCAGACAAAAATTCCAAATAGTATCCGTAAAGTTCGTAGAAACATATCAAACGTTTTTTCTGATCAATCCTCAGCTGGTTTTTACAATAAATAATCGATAATATTTCAACCGGACGGTAAACTTTTCAATACAAGAGAGAAAGAAAAGGTCTCGCTCCAATGGCGCGTGCATGAACAAATCTAAGGACATCTGGCTATCCACTGACGCGATGTGATCATTCTCGCTAATTTTTCAGAATAAAAGCCTGAAACTATGTCTAAAGACTGTTCACACCCTGTGGAAGCCATAGGGAAAGGAATCTGGTGGATATCCCTTTAAATGGAGGATAGGCTTGCAATGGAACAGAGTAGTTTCAGAAAAACAGCACTTCCTGGTTGGATTTTCCTCAGGTTTTTGCCTGCAATATCAGTTATGTTATACTCAAAGACAATATTTTGACAGTATTGGAAACTTTAGAGTGTTTTCTATCCTAATCTGCCAATTATATGCATATTCTAGCTTCTGGGCCTGAGAAATAGGCAGTTTACTTTGGTAACGTTTTTTTAAAAATCCAAACATAAAAATACTGCCCCCTTGCTTCAAGAGGTTAGCACTTAGGCCTAATGAGGGAAGCGGAAATTCGGGGGACCACATTTGACAGGCACGAACTTGCAATAGCCTAAAAAGTTATTAGATTGGCTTTTATAACACAGAATTCATTAGCCATCTATAAAACATTAAACACAGTACTACTGCTTTTTATTAAATACAAGTCATCATGTATTACTATGAAAAAAACGTAATGAATACATAATAATTGCTAATTAATCCTCTGTTAAAAGGTCTGTGTATTTGAATTGTTTTAACAATGCTTATTCGCTCCTGAATCTCAGTCTCTTGAGCCAACGAGTGGAAGTGAGTCTGGTGTAAGATTACATTACATACCCACCGCCACAGGAGGCTTGTAAGTCCTACATGGAGTCAAAGATCATACTTTTTGGAGGAATGTCCTTTGGTCTGATGAAACAAAAATAGAACTGTTTGGCCATAATGACCAACGTTATGTTTGGAGGAAAAAGGGGGAGGTTTGCAAGCCGAAGAACACCATCCAAACCATGAAGCACGGGGGTGGCAGCATCATGTTGTGGGGGTGCTTTGCTGCAGGAGGGACTGGTGCACTTTTCACAAAATAGATGGCATCGTGAGGAAAGAAAATGATGTGGATATATTGAAGCAACATCTCAAGACATCAGTCAGGAACTTAAAGCTTGGTCGCAAATGGGTCTTCCAAATGGACAATGACCCCAAGCATAATTCCAAAGTTGTGGCAAAATGGCTTAAGGACAACAAAGTCAAGGTATTGGAGTGGCCATCACAAAGCCCTGACCACAATCATATAGAAAATTTGTTGGCAGAACTGAAAAAGCATATGCGAGCAAGGAGGCCTACAAACCTGACTCAGTTAAACCAGCTCTGTCAGGAGGAATGGGCCAAAATCTACCCAACTTATTGTCGGAAGCTTGTGGAAGGCTACCTGAAACGTTTGACCCAAGTTAAACCATTTAAAGGCAACGCAACCAAATACTAATTGAGTGTATGCAAACTTCTGTTCCACTGGGAATGTGATGAAAGAAATAAAAGCTAAAGTAAATCATTCTCTCTACTATTATTCTGACATTTCACGTTCTTAAAATTAAGTGGTGATCCTAACTGACCTAAGACAGGGAATTTTTAATAGGATTAAATGTCAGGAATTGTGAAAAACTGAGTTTAAATGTATTTGTCTCAGGTGTATGTAAACATCCGACTTCAACTGTACATATTCATGTGTGAATAACTAGCTCACTAACATTTACAAACGTGGGAGTAATGATTAATAAATGGTGAGCAAACGATTTGTAAAATTTTACGCTAGGGTGTTGCTGGGCCCAGCACAGGCAGTGTTGCCCACTGGTGAGAAGTGAGAAAGGATGCTAGGCTTAGCAAAGACAGCTCAGAGGTGAGTGCAGTGGAGGTATGAAGAAAACAAAGAGACACAGATATACTGCCAGTTCCTTAATATGTTGTCTCTGTACAGATGTACTGCCAGTTCCTTAATATATTCAAATCAAACTTTATTTGTCACATGCAAGTCTTCAACAATTGCAGACTTTAGCGTGAAATGCTTACTTACAAGCATTTAACCAACAGTGTAATTCAAGAAGAAGAAAAATTAGGCTAAAATAAAATGTAATAATAAAAAGTAACACAATAAGAATAAGAAGAACGAGGCTATATACAGAGGACACCGGTACTGAGTCAGTGTGCAGGGGTACAGGCTAATTGAGGTAATCTGTACATGTAGGTGGGGGCGAAGTGACTATGCATAGATAACAAACAAACAGCAAGTAGCAGCAGTGTACAAAAGGGAGGGGGGGAGGGGATCAGTCAATGTAAATTGTCCGGTGGCGATTTTATGAATTTATGATTTTATGAATTGTTCAGCAGTCTTAGAAGCTGTTGAGGAGCCTTTTGGTCCTATACTCGGCGCTCCGGTACCGGGAATACAGGAGGGGACTAAGTACACACCCCTGAGGGGCCCCAGTGTTAAGGATCAGCGTGGCAGACGTGTTGTTTCTTACCACCTGGGGGCGGCCCGTCAGGAAGTCTAGGATCCAGTTGAAGAGGGAGGTGTTTAGTCCCAGTCCTTAGCTTAGTGATGAGCTTCATGGGCACTATGGTGTTGAAAGCTGAGCTGTAGTCAATGAACAGCATTCTCACATAGGTGTTCCTTTTGTCCATGTGAGAAAGTGCAGTGTGGAGTGCGATTGAGATTGTGTCATCTATGGATCTGTTGGGGCGGTATGCAAATTGGAGTGGGTCTAGGAGGATGCTGTTGATGTGAGCCATGACCAGCCTTTCAAAGCACGTCATGGCTACCAATGTGAGTGCCACGGGGCGGTAATCATTTAGGCAGGTTACCTTCGCTTCCTTGGGCACAGGGATAATGGTGGTCTGCTTAAAACATGTAGGTATTATAGACTCGGTCAGGGAGAGGTTGAAAATGTCAGTGAAGTCACTTGACAGTTGGTCAGCGCATGCTTTGAGTACACATCCTGGTAATCCATCTGGCCCAGCGGCTTTGTGAATGTTGAATGTTAAAGGTTTGGTTCACATTGGCTACCGAGAGCGTTATCACAAAGTCATCCAGAACAACTGGTGCTCTCATGCATGCTTCAGTGTTCATCTGATAGGCTCGCGTTACAGGGCAGCTCCGTCTGGGTTTCCCTTTGTAGTCTGTAATAGTTTTCAAGCCCTGCCACATCCGACGAGCATCAGAGCAGGTGTAGTAGGATTCAATCTTAATCCCGTATTGACGCTTTGCTTGTTTGATGGTTCGTCTGAGGGCATAGAGAGATTTCTTATAAGCGTCCAGGTTAGTCTCCTGCTCTTTGAAAGCGGCAGCTCTAGCCTAGCTCGATGCGGATGTTGCCTGTAATCCATGACTTCTGGTTGGGATATGTACGTACAGTCATTGTGGGGACAACGTCATCGATGCACTTATTGATGAAGCCGATGACTGAGATGGTGTATTCCTCAATGCCATTGGATGAATCCCATCTGACCACTTCCGTATTGATTGAGTCACTGGTACTTCCTGCTTTAGTTTTGGCTTGTAAGAAGGAATCAGGAGGATAGAGTTATGGTCAGATTTGCCAAATGGAGGGCGGGGGAGAGATTTGCATGCATTTTTTTGTGTGGAGTAAAGGTGGTCTAGGATTTGTTTTTCCCTGGTTACACATGTGACATGCTGGTAAAAAGTTGGTAAAACTGATTTAAGTTTGCCTGCATTAAAGTCACCGGCCACTAGGAGCGCCGCTTCTGGGTGAGAATTTTCTTCTTTGCTTATGGCCTTATAGAGTTGGTTGAGAGCGGTCTTAGTGCCAGCTTCGCTTTGTGGTGGTAAATAGGCTGCTACGAATAATAGAGATGAGAACTCTCTTGATAGATAGTGTGATCTACAGCTTATCATAAGGTACACTACCTCAGGCGAGCAATACCTTGAGACTTCTTTAATATTAGACATTGCACAGCAGTTTTTATTGACAAAAAGACACACACCCCTACCCCTCGTCTTACCAGAGGTAACATCTCTGTTCTGCCAGTGCATGAAAAATCCCACTAGCTCAATATTGTCCGTATCTTCGTTCAGCCATGTCTCGGGAAACATAAGATGTTACAGTTTTTAATGTCCCTGTTAGTGAGCATTTCTTATTTGCCAAGATAACCCATCCACCTGACAGGTGTGGCATATCAAGAAGATGAACAAACAGCTTGATCATTACAAAGGTGCACCTTGTGCTGGGGACAATAAAAGGCCACTCTAAAATGTGCAGTTTTGTCACACAACACAATGACACAGATGGATCATGTTTTGAGGGAGAGTGCAATTTGCAAGCTGACTGCAGGAATGTCCACCAGAGCTGTTGCCAGAGAATTTAATGTTAATTTCTCTACCATAAGCCACCTCGCATGTCGTTTTAGAGAATTTGGCGGTATGTCCAACCGGCCCCTTTGTGCAGCTTCAAATGTCGAACAAAGTTGGAAGTTGTTGCACCTTCATCTGTCATTTTCTTCCCTCATGTTTTGCAAGTTGCAATCTGTTTTTTTGTTGATAGAGCGTAGTCTTTACATCTGAAAATAATAATTTTGGGTATCATCTTTCCAAGGGCTCCATCTGAATTCACTCGCCGATGTTCCTCTGCACTGCCACGCGCAACTTTTTCTCAGCTGGCACAATTTGATTGGCTGCTGTCTGATTCAACCTGTAATCTGTTAAATGAAGAGTTGATGCGCCGCACACTTTTTTAATAGCATCATTTTTTATATTTGGGCTTGGGGAGGGTTGGGGAGGGTATCAAGTCAGGTCGAGTCAAAAGGCACAAGTCAAAGTTAAGTCACGAGTTATTGGTGTTAAAGTCAAAGTCGAGTTGCAAGTCATCATATTTGTGACTCGAGTCTGACTTGAGTCCAAGTCATGTGACTCTATTCCACACCTCTGGAAGTTGCACACATGGGAAAACAGTCTTCGTGGCCTAGGGTCCGGGAAATGAATGTCCTTTTATAAACGCATATTATACAATTCTACGTCATTTTACATGACTGGAGACTTTGGCATAATCTTTTTTAATGCTGTGTCCAAAACAACAGGGAACTCGGAGCTGGGAAATCTCAGACTTCCGACTTCAGTATGTCCAAAACAACAGGGAACTCAGAGCTGGGAAATCTCAGACTTACAACTTCAGTGCGTTCAAGACAACAGGGAATTCGGGGGAAACAAACGAGCACTGACTGGGAAAATTCGTTTTGAACGGTCATCCAACTCGGAATTCCAAATGGGGAACTCTGGCCTCTTTCTAGCGCTCAGACTTTCTGACCTCTTTTTTTTCCTGAGTTCCCAGTTGTCTTGAAAGCACTATAATACCGCACAAGGGACGAAATGACAGGCTACTTTGACACTGAGATCAGTGAAAACGACCTTGTCTTGAATCCATCAGTAGCCCAGGCCTAGGTGTGTGGAGACATATTGTATGCTACAATATGAGAAGGAAATTATAGTTCTTAAAATGCTTTCCATTTTCACTGACTCACCCAATGATGCGCAGCTCACTAGCTGGCGATGTCATATGGGCTCGTGCCAAAAGCTTCTCTCTCTCTTGTTGAACTTTTTAGACAATATTTGGAAGATTATCAAATATTTTGGTAGCCTGCAGCTGGCAGATTATAGTCTTCTCTTTTCAGCAGCAGCAATTTGCAACCTTTTTTCCCCCTGCGATTGTAGACTATTTGAAATATTGTGAAAGGCCAGTTTTGTCTGCATGCTGTATGTTGACAGAGATGTGCAGCTCGTTCCCGACTGTAGGCTATGCCTATTTATTGGGCTACACTCCACAGCTAGGTTATTTTTTAATAAGCTATGTATCCTCTGTGGCAGGACAATTAAGGAAGAGGCAACTTGAATTAACTTTGATTGCAAAAAAGTGACAATTATTTTTCATGCCAGGAGAAATACCGGATCAGGCCAAACAGGTTCCAGAACAAAACAGTCCAAAACAGAGAGGTGCCGGATCCTATTCTGGCAGGAATTAAGTACTGGTGTTTACACCAGATACTGACTGTTTTTTCTGATCTACGCCCCACAGATATATATTTTTTTGCATATCTGTATTTCCAGACATGTGAAAACCATTGATTAGGGCTTTATTATTTTTTTCAATGGACTGATTTCTTATATGAACTGTAACTCAGTAAAATTGTTTAAATTGTTGCATGTTGTGTTTATATTTTGTTCAGTATATGTTGGCTCTATATATTATAGCAATTAACACTTAGGAGTGAGACAGACAGACAGACAGACAGACAGACAGACAGACAGACAGACAGACAGACAGACAGACAGACAGACAGACAGACAGACAGACAGACAGACAGACAGACAGACAGACAGACAGACAGACAGACAGACAATAGAAGAGAAGAGAACAAGGTGAAGCACAGCCAGACAGAGTGACAGCAGAGAAGATGCAGAGACTGCACAACAGGAAGGAAACAGAGGCCCAGTTAGTGGTGAGTCGTATCTCCTGTAGTGCTTTTACAAGTTGTATTTGTCTTAAACATGGGCTGGTTAAAAAAGGAGGAGGACTGTTTTCTGTCCCAGTCTGCCCCTGGGCACAGCTGGGATACATCACATCAAATCAAATGTATTTATATAGCCCTTCGTACATCAGCTGATATCTCAAAGTGCTGTACAGAAACCCAGCCTAAAACCCCAAACAGCAAGCAATGCAGGTGTAGAAGCACGGTGGCTAGGAAAAACTCCCTAGAAAGGCAGGAACCTAGGAAGAAACCTAGAGAGGAACCAGGCTATGTGGGGTGGCCAGTCCTCTTCTGGCTGTGTAAGCATGAGATAAAATTCTGTTGACACTTTTTTCTCATACTTCTTGGCATTGTGAATTTGACATTACAATGCAATGTATGGTGACTATTCCAATTACTGGAGAGAAAAAAATAAGATATTTTTAACACAGACCCATAATTTGTCCCCAGGGAGTGAGCAATGCATGATAAATGAACCTCAGATTCCCTTGAAGTCTGAGAAAATATGTAGATGAAGTATTTGAAATATCTACCACATGCATAGCATCAATAGAAATGAGTGACTCGGCCCCGTGGTATGTCCGGGAAAGCTATGGGTTAATTTAAGACGGAAAGGAAACCTGTTGCCAATTAAGTGCACGAAATGCCACATGTTGCCTAGACACATCTTCAGATCGGCTGGAAGGATCAGTACATACCATATCCACTCAGGGAGAGAGAGGCTGGCAGTTCATTCATTTGAAAAGGTTCCACTCACTTCAAAAGGCTACATTAATTGAGAAGGTGTGGATGATCTGAAAGCACTCTTTCCTTCGTGGGGAAACGCTACGATTTAAAACGCGAAGTGAACCAGGCAGCTTATTCCCCTGGATTCCGGAATGCGTAAAAGCACCTGATGGGATGCACAATAAAATAGGCACAATTCTACGTTGGCTAAATAACTCTTCTTCTACATCGTGGATAATATGAACATGACTATCATAACTCCATTGTTTCTGCTCTGCTTGACATTGTTGGTCGGCACAACCGAGAGTGTGGCAGAGATATGCAGGGGGACGCACTGTTTCAGCTCAGAGGACTGGAACAGACCTTGTACAGGGGCGCATTGCCAGCGGCGAACGGACGCAGCACCCCAAGACTTAAACCCCGTAATGCAAGACAGGCAAGCGTTTGTTAAGCCCCTTTACCAGGATGCCCATACTAAACATCAGACCAGAAGTGCACAGGTACCATACACTATCATTCAACCACATCGTGGTGGCACGGCCACAAGCGACACGCAGAAAGAAAACCCAAGGTCCATTACCGCGGAGGTGTACCACCCCGGGTGCAAAGGAGGGAATTGTCAAGCTTCCCAGCCGCGACCAACGAGAACTGAGAGTGTCCCCCGGGAATGCAAAGGGATTGAATGTAAACTGCCACTCAGGATGCGACCCAAGCCGAAGCCTCAACCGTGCATTGGCGACAGTTGTGTCACTGGTGGTGGCGAAGACCCGAGAGGGCAGCAGCCCCCCCTGGTTCATGACAGAGCGGCGCAATTTCTTGGAGAATTTCCGGAGTTTGGATCAGAACGTGGTTCATCGCCTCTTGGAATACAGTTGACATGCGACATCAAACCAGGTTTAGCATGTGACCGTCTGATATACAGCATTTTCCATAATTTATTTTAAAAAGATCATGCCCCCAAAGTAATTAATAGTTTAGCTAGCAATTCATGTTAGTAGAAACATATATAATTTCAGTTTACACCCATGAGAGTTGAAATGTACTCTGAGTGAATGCAACAATAACCAGCTGGCCAGTGTTACTGAACTATTTACAGAGGTACAGAAACTCTGTGAAAACGTTATAAAGATAGCTGTAGTGTGGGATAATTTATACTTTTTGAAGTGTTAAATGTAACACAATTAGAGTTAATTTAACACTTGCAATTTTGCAATATAAATGAGGTAAAATAGAGAATAAAGGTAGTAACAGTGTATAGTTTCCTAGAATGTATGAGTGTAGCAGGATTTACCACCAATTTATCACTGCAACCTTTAATAATTCAGTCTGAAAGGTATTTTTGTATGCCGTTCGAATATAACCCCCCCAAAAAATGTATTTCACTATGTAAATTATCAATGTGATGAGTATTTGTGCATGTGGGTGAACACATGTATCCCTAGCTACCCTGTCCTCCCTCCAACACAGGCAACAATGAGGTGCCCTCGGAGGACACCCTGGTGCTGCAGCTGCGTCTGGCCAAGGGCCAGGAGAAGCTGGTGGAGGCACTGAAGGGCCAGCAGGAAGAGATCAGGGAGCTGCAGAGCAGACTGAGCCAACAGCAGGGGACGCTGGTCAGCCAGCAGAGAGAGATCCTGGAGGAGCAGAGCAGACTGAGCCAACAGATGGACCAGGTCTGGAACCACGTCTGAAACATTGTGGTTTCCCTTTGCTGGAGGGAAGATTTAATAGACATGATGCAACGCTTTGCTGTTGCCCGGCAACTTCAACATCTGCTGTGTTTATAATAATAGACCACTGGAAGGTTTAATTAATTACTTTTGGGCAACATTTTGGTCAATAAACGTTTAATAAAGTCTACCTAAAACCATCCAATAAAAGAAACAAACAAAACTGTTATTGCAGGACTCTGAAGGAGCTTGCTCTGATGAAGGAGCTTGCTCTGATGAAGGAGCTTGCTCTGATGAAGGAGCTTGCTCTGATGAAGGAGCTTGCTCTGATGAAGGAGCTTGCTCTGATGAAGGAGCTTGCTCTGATGAAGGAGCTTGCTCTGATGAAGGAGCTTGCTCTGATGAAGGAGCTTGCTCTGATGAAGGAGCTTGCTCTGATGAAGGAGCTTGCTCTGATGAAGGAGCTTGCTCTGATGAAGGAGCTTGCTCTGATGAAGGAGCTTGCTCTGATGAAGGAGCTTGCTCTGATGAAGGTGCTTGCTCTGAAATGCGTCAACATTATTGAAAGTTGCCATCCTGAACCTTTTTTCAGTAAATGTATGTTTGGTCTCATCTCAGGTCAAGGCCCAGTATGGCCTACTTCTAGAGAATGTCAAGCAGATGTCCTTCCAGGGCATGCAGGAGGAGCTAGAGAGCCACATGGTGGCCCTCAGAGGCCAGGCCAGGGCCCATCACACCCAGGCCTACGCTGTGCACAAGGTGGACATGGAGGCCAGAGTGATGGATGTAGACCTCCCCGTGTTGGCCTGCAGGTCCTGTGGAGCGGAGGAGTACTGCGACTTCAGGACAGGTCCGCCGCAATGTGAGAGGTGCACCATCTGTCCAGCGGGCTTCTTCCTGGTGTCCCAGTGCTCCATCCATGCTGACAGGATATGCCAGGTGAGGCTATAAAAGCTTGAATATTCTAAATGTAGATGTACAAACACACCCATTCAGGAGTTGTATTATATTTTATGAATCATTATTTATATGTTTACAGGACAGAGATGAATGCCTTGAAGTAGCAAACCTGTGTTCAGAACAGAAGAAATGTCTAAACACGCCAGGTAAGAAGGGTTTAGACTGTTTGGCAAAAAACTCATACTGTATCAGTGTTAACCTATTCCCAAATAGTTTTTTAAGAATATGCTACATATAACAATTCCTCTTCCACTCACTCTATAAATAGAAATGTACTACTTGTGTATGTGTGTGAGAGAGGGTTAACTTTTGTCCTCCACTGTTTCTATGTGAACCAGGTGGATTCAGGTGCCAGGGCTTGTCTGACAGAGAGGCCAGCACAGGCTTGTGTGGACATGGCTACTTCTATAACTCGGAGATGGAGGAGTGTCAGGCCTGTCAGGAGTGTGAGGTGGAGCAAGTGGCCACACCCTGCACCTTCACAAGTGACACCATCTGCTCCACCCCCTCCACCACTGACAGCAGCAGGCTGTCCCTGTCCTGGGCTGGGGTTGTGACCCTGCCTCCTACCAAGAGCCACGCCCCTGGTCACGCCTTCCCCAACCTGCAGCTCCATATCCATGGGCGGGGCGACAGCAATCTGCTGGCCACCGAAGACGGCCATCTGGTGCTGCGACAGCACGGCCTTGTGTGGGCAGACGAGAACTTGGCCCTGAGCCATGGATGCCGCAGTTTCGTCCAGGTGTGTCTGCAGCTTAACACCAGTGACCTGACCGAGGGGCGGGACCTTAGTGGGGTCAGGGTGGAGCAGCGGGAAGTTAAGTCGCTCCAGAGTGCCAGTGTCAGTGGGGTGGCAGAAGTTGCTCCAGGAAGTATGCTCTCCCTGCTCCTCAGGAGTGCCAGCCACCATTGCAACCACACAAGCGATGGCCTGCACCTCCATGACCCATCTGTGGCCCCTCTCAGTCTCTTCTGGCTGTCCCACGATACCGGTGCCGTTGCCATGACTGCACAGGCAGTGTCATCGGCGCACTACCACACCAACTACCGGCCCGCATTCAAGACCACGTCCACCTCTGACCCGTATGTTGTGGGGCTGACTCACGATGGGCGTGGAGTGCGCTTCACCGAAAGTGGCACAGTGCGCTTTGTGTTCCAACAGGCACTCTACTCCATGGGCCAGGCGTGCGTGACGGAAGGCTTTCACCTGCTGGCCTACCTCAACCACAATGGTAGCAGCATGGAGCTGGCTCGAACATATAAGACTGGTGTCCACTATCGCGACACGTCCATCTCCCTGTCGGCTGCTACCATGGTCGGCCCCGGCGATACTCTGGGCTTTGAGATCCTCTCCCCGGGGCAGTGCAACATTCGCTACTTCGGTGACGACTCCGGCATCAGCGCCCTCAGTTTGGTGTGGATCCCCACTGCCATCTCCTCCGCCCTCTCCGCCTCCGTGGCACGCACAGGCTTGCCCTCCGGAGCGGTGCGCAACAAGCCCTTGTATTTCCACCAGGTGAGCCCCCACATGCCGCAGATGCAGGTCGGGCTTCCAGGGAAGGGTCGCGCTGAACAAGGACGTGAGTTTGTCTTCACGGAGAGCGGGACAGCCAGCTTTGCACTGGACCTGAAGCTGATCCACTCCTGCAACCCGGTTAAAATCACCCTGCTCCGACATAGAGGCGAGGGGGCAGGGGAGGAGGGCAAGCCAGTGCCCCTGGCCCAGCAGTTCGGGGGCCAGATGCCAGAGGGCAGTGGGTGGGCAAGTGTGGGGCTGCGGGCCTCCTTCCAGGTCCACAATGGCACGGCGGTTTATGTCACATTGGACTGCTTGCGAGGACGCATCAATCAGATCAGTCATCAGACGGGGAGCGGCGTCTCCATACTGTGGGTGGCAGCGTAGCCTAGTGGTTAGAGCGTTAGTTCGAATCCCCGAGCTGAAAAGGTACAAATCTGTCGTTCTGCCCCTGAACAGGCAGTTAAACCCACTGTTCCTAGGCCGTCATTGAAAATAAGAATTTGTTCTTAACTGACTTGCCTAGTAAAATAAAGGTTAAAAAATAATTAAATAAATATCACTAGTCTAGAAACACCAAACTAACAATACCTAAAGCATGGTTTACCGAATGTTTTACTTATTCAATTAGCCTTTGATCAACAAAATTGGCCAATTTTAGCATGGTTTATTTCATGTAGAAAAAGTACCCTTACATATACTTACTTAAAATACACCAAAGGATGGTTTTGGTGAGTAGCAGAGAGAATATTTAAGCTTTATGGTCTTTTATGCATATTCTATACTGTATTTTGATATTATAAGGATGCTAGAATTAGCATTGTTATTCAACAATTCTTGGTATGAACCTTCTTTCATGTTGACATTTGCTGGGCGCATATCTTGTACTTACAGTGTATAATTGAGTTACTGCATTGACGCCAGAGCTTTATAGAAGATACTTAAAATTCTTTTTGCTTTCATCAAGGATAATTTTGCAGGGCTGGTTTTACTCTGAAGTGTGTTAAGAACATATGTTTTAGGTTAGCCGCCATTTTCTAAATGTGAGTGTGTCCGCTGCATGCCTTAGTTAATGACCATTTTCAGGAGACCCAGAAAGGGTTTGTACACTCGTGTGGAGGTCCACTTGTGTTAGACCAGCCACAAAGAAGTGTGCATTAGCACGGGTTTAGAATTATACAGAGTTCTGTAGACAGTGACTTCCTTCATCCACTATTTAGACCAGCAATTATGCCACCAGCCAAAGTGGCAGTCAGTCTTTAATGCCGTAATACACACGTTGTAAATATTAAAACAGAAAACACTGATTATGACACCAAACCTCATTCTTATTAAGTCACCTGCATTGCTTGGTGTTTGGGGGTTTTAGGTTGGGTTTCTGTACAGCACTTTGAGATATCAGCTGATGTAAGAAGGGCTTTATAAATAAATTTGATTTAAACACTCACTGCTTTAAAAACGCACAAGACTGTAGGCTATATATTTTAATAATGGTTGAAAGTTTGTTATATATTTAAGCATTAATGCCCGAGGGGGTGTGGCATATGGCCAATATACCACAGGGAAGGGCTGTTCTTGGATATAAAACTTCAAGGTGCCTTATTGCTATTATAAACTGGTTCCCAACATAAATAGAACAGTAAACAAGTATCTGTGCATCATACCCATGGTATAATGTCTCATATATAATTATACACACACAGGTGAATGAAATGCTGTTTCAGCCAATCAGCATCCAGGTCCCAAGCTACCCGGTTTATAATATGTATTATACCACGTTTTCACAGGATAATGTATAAATGTTACTACAAGCTGCCATGCTGTATGTCCCTAACCCTAATTCTAATGTAATCATAAAGACAGACAATCTGTCATACTGTATACCTTTTGGAATCACATGTATAGACCTGCGTTGTCATGAGACATGCCTGTCCTTATGGCTTGAATTAAACCCAGGTGTTGCCGGCCAAAAAAAAAAAAAAAAAAAAAAAAAAAAAAAAAAAAAAAAAAGACCCAGATGTTTTGCATTGCAGATCAAAAGACACAGCAGGTCTTTCACGTTGAATTTAAACAGTTAAAATGGCATTCGAAAGGGGTTAACAGTTTTCCAGTTATAACCTCTCCTTTCTCAGAATGTTTCCAATGCCTTGGCTAAAGATCAATACGTACAATACTCATCATATGAAATTCAATTCAACAGAGCAGGGCACACAATGTGTGAAAACGTCACCCTATTCAGAGCATGGTATAGTTTTATGTATAGTTTTCATATTGCTGCAGACTAGGAGTGATTCAATAACTCATGGTCCTAGTGAAGCCAATGAGCTCGTCTGTGCATGTCATGAGATGTGATCTGTTGCTATATAAAGAAGGACCAAAAACCTGCAGACTCACCCACATTAAAAAAAATACTACAGTTTACCATAGAATACTACAGAACTTATAGAATTATGCAGTAAACTGTAGAATATACTACACATTGTAGTATACCTCAACCATATGTAGTACTTACAATAGGATATTGCTGAATACTATAGTAAATACTACAGTATACTACAGACCACAAAAGCACTATAATTTACACTACAGCGTGGGACTCCAACCCTGTTCCTGGAGAGCTACCCTCCTGTAAGTTCACTCCAGCCCTGTTCCTGGAGAGCTACCCTCCTGTAAGTTCACTCCAGCCCTGTTCCTGGAGAGCTGCCCTCCTGTAAGTTTTCACTCCAGTCCCAGTTGTAATTAACCTGATTCTTATCAACTAGCTAATTATTAGAATCAGGTGTGCTAGATTAGGGTTGGAGTGAAAACCTACAGGACTGTAAACTCCAGGAAAAGGATTGGAGATCCTTATACTGCATTATATATTTTGCATATACCCTGCCCAATTCCCCTCCCTTATCCCAATGTTTGCCACCCGTACAGTAAGTGCCAAAACTACATGCCAAGTATCGACAGTATATTGTGTTCCCTACAGGTGAAAGAAAAGAGCATAAGTTCTGAACTGTCCATTCAGACCTCAGTCCTACCTACAGGTTATTGAAAATATATATTTTTTAAATGTATTTTGTTCAGTAGGTTTCCTCAAAGGCAAAGCCACCATTGCTGTCAAAGACTTAAAAAAAACACTATAGTAAATCGTATTGGATCGGGATTATGTTTGTCACAGACTATTCCACATGGTCAAAAAGGGACAGAATTCAAAGAGCATGTCATCATGGGAGAAATGAAAACCACTCCACTTACGACTGGTGAGTTATAGCTATGATAAAAAAAAGAAAAAAAGGCCAAAGTCCTTAACCTAGTGCTGGCCCCTGTCTGGGGGCCAAGCCAGCCTCTCACGTTAGTGGTTAACGCAAGTGTCCAGTGATTCCAGATTTCTATGGAAATATGACCTAGAATTAATCACAATACGTGTACAATTGTTTTCCTTCCCCCAAAAATTGCAATTAAGAATGTAAAAAAATATTTTCTTTGTTGGAAAGGGCGTGGGCGTACCCCCAACAACAGAAAGGGTTTGGGCGTACCCCCAACAACAGAAAGGGTGTGGGCGTACTCCCAACAACAGAAAGGGTGTGGGCGTACCCCAACAGAAGGGTGTGTCATAAAAAATAAGAACGCTAGTAGACCAGCTCATCCTCTCTGAGGAAATATAACTTTTTTTAACAGTCTGTTTGAGATCCAAGTTTGAGGTTGGGTTTTTGAAGTGTGTCCCCCCCCTAATTGATGCTTTGGCCACAAAGTATAAGTATAGGATGACTCAACATTATTTGGGTATGTGTTACCATAATATTTACTTTTAAAAAGTTACATTTTCACTGCACAGTTACTTTCAAGGTAGAGTCAGCGATGCACAAAGCTAACAGCAATATTTGGGTCAATTAACAACTAAGGACATTGAAACACAAGGCTAAACTTCACTTTCTGGTCTCGCAACAATCACGTAGTTATTGAAAGTGCACGTGTGCTGATGCTATGAGTGAATTATAGTGCATCGTTTTGCTCATCTGTAAGATCTGCGGTGATACTTGCGGCAATGTCATATCGCGGAGTCAGTTTAAAATGCCACTTTGCTTAGTTGAAGTTTTTAAAAAAGACAGTGAATAATGATGGTTCACTCAGGAGGGAGGGGGGTCTCGCTTCCTCTTCAGTCTCTGGTTTACTGTTAAATTACACTTACCTAAGATGGTGTTGAAACACCCAGAACGTTAAGTGCACTAGATCATTATTTAGCTAGGTCCAGCATGTCCCAGTTAGCACGGGTGCTGCATGCAATTCTAGTGGAAATGGTTAGCACAGCTAGCTGTGTTCTCAAAACCACAAAAATGTCCTTCAGACCATTACAATAATATACACAGCCACACCATGTTTTCAGACTGTGTGTGGAACTTGTGAGACTAACACACAATGGTTTTTTTTGGCATGCGGGCAGAGTGAGAAGGCAATCAGGAAATGCTTCACAATTTAAATATTGTCAACTTTTACACATAATAGCAAGTACAGTTTAATACAGATATACAATGTCAGTTCCTTTGAGGGACATGCTTTTTTAATGCTTTTGAAAACAAAACTTCTACTACTAGCCCAGGAGATGCTGGACCAAAAAAAACACTTGCCTGCATGGAGGGAGACTTCACCTCAAAGAACTCCCCCTTTAACAGTAGGTGGGTTGTCCATTGACATCAATGCATGCTTCAATGCAAACATTGACGTTATGCTCATATCTCTAATTAGGATTCGGTCCTTGGGGAGTATCACACAGTCTGCTGGCCTTCACAGCAGACAGGCCGGAGAGAAAGTGAAACATGTGGATACCACACAGACAGAAGACCAACTGCAACTAGGAGAATGTCTGCTTTTGAGAACTATTTTGTGATTGACACAATCACCCATCGGGTCACATTAACCGTGTCCCACTGACAAACAGTCCCAGAGGGTGAGGGGGAGATAGAGAGAAACTAAGAAAAAGAAAAATAGGAGGGGTAGAAAGAGCGAAAAGTAGAGACAGGAGAGAGAGCTACAGTTACCTCCTGTGGAAGGATACAGTAGCCCTCTAGGTGATGCTGCGCCATCTGGAAGGACTTGGGGCTTGTTTGGGAGGCATCTCAGGCAAGCTTTTTCCTCAGTTTCCCTGTTAACTCTGTATATTCCTCAAGATAAAGGCTTACCCATATGATTTTCCCAAATGGCCATAGAAAAACATGTATTTGTGTTGTCCTGTAGGCGTACAAAGGAAGTGGAAAAATCAATTACGAAGTGTACCTTCCGAAATCCTACCTCTTCAACAAGTACGTTAAGACAGCCGAGTCTTATTCCCCCCCCAATTAAAGTAACTTTGAGGAAAACATTTTTTACTTAGAACTGTGACATGTGGTTCTCACTTAGTGCTTTCATCTTAAGATGGCGAAGTCACTCTGGAAAAGAGCATCTGCTAAATTACTAAAATGTACCTAAGTGTTCAATGTTTAAGACAGAGTATCCAACAATGTACTCAACATTAAAACCATATTCAAATGTACTACACTAAACATGCTTTCCTTTCCAGTACAGCCACCTATGGCTTTCAGTATTTATTACTCTTCCTGGGGTCCCAGGTCAGAGACAGTCAAAGAAAGCTTATCTTTCAGATACGGACTTACTATATTGGGGGGGGGTGTAACACAGTACATTGCTTTCTCCCCTAATAGTATAGTTGGCACAACATTGGACCTGCAGTTTGGTTATTGGGTAACAGTAGATCTATAGTGCCATCTAGAGGTTAAAAATTGGGCATAGATACCAAGGCAATAACTGCTCTGCACTCCACATTCACACAACTTTTGGCAAAGCCCGCAGGAAATAAACAAGTGTTACAGTTTAAAGTAATATATTAGTCCATTATGTGACCCCCAAAAATAAAACCAGTAGTACTGAACACATATCCATCACATTAAATGCAATTTCACTTTTATCAGAGGTTGACAAAAAAATAAATAAAGTGAACACAGCAACATGCATTGTTCGGTTTAATATAGCTATGCTTTATTTATATTTTACAGTAACCACAAATCTTTGGCCATGTTCAGGATAACATTCATCCAGAATGCAAGTCGTTGACATTGACCTGTTGCCATCAATACAGTTCTGACACAACAGAAGCCCACTCACTACAAGATAGTTAGAGGTATTTTTGATATAACATGTTAGGAGGCCATGTAATATTACCATACAGTAGTTGCCTTTAATACTACATGCTCATGATTGTACTTGAAGCCTTACGATTAATTTGCACATTTCCTTTAAATGATGAAATACTACAATCAATGCTATGGTGCATTCCCTCCTTAATATATTATTTTTTAGAGCCCCCATTGCTCTCTAAAAGCATTAACATCCACTTATTTATATCAACTACTTCGATTGATTACTACTGCTGTTTTCCATTGAGTTTTATTAGAAAGAAAAAGAATGGTCAAAGTGTAAATATTTCAAAAGAGAGAAGGCTTTGATCTAAAAAAGGTATCTATAAACGGTCAACTTCTTTCCTACAGGTTAAAAATCCTAATGATGGATAGAAATTCTAAGCCAGATATGTTTAATCTCTTCTCGATTCAAAATGGAGCCATGTCGTGATCCTGTATGTACCGGAAAGCTTCCAATGAGATTCCTTGGAGCTTGAGTGGTGCAGCAGAAAGAAAATAAATGGCATCTCTTAAGGCATCTATGTGGTAGACACAGTAAACGTGGTATGAACTAATTATACAGCCAACATCAACTATCAGCCACAAACAAGAAAGGAATAAGAACAGGGGGATGCTGAGGAGTATTTTTCCTCAACTGATACAGGAACAGTAAAGGACAAGTTCACTAATTTTGTAAAAAAAAAAAAGCAAATTGACTTTTTCCCCCAAGGAGTGTTGCAGCACCCTCAGCACCCAAACTTCCCACAGCTTTGAATAAAGAAAAGAGGGAAAAAAAGAATGACAAATAGTTGGTTACATTACTATATGTAAGAAGAGCCTAACTGTGGAATGTGTGATAATCAACATAGTATATCAATATAATGTTATTCGGTTTTAAGAACAGTATTTATAAATCAGGTCTTTGACTTTTACGTCATTATCCAGTATACGGCCCAGACTACTTGGCAGTCTTCTGTTCATAACTCAATGTAGAAGTTAGTGACATCTTTTGTCTGTGTTAGTAACACATGGTGTGGTTGATTTTTGGTTCATGCTGCAGTCAGCGCCGGAGAGAAGGAAGAGGTGAGAGGTAGAAGTATAAGAAGACAGGTGTTTTAGGAGTGTAACTGTCAAAGAAGGATAAAGAATAAGAGGAACAGAAAGAGAAACAAACAGGGGTCTTAGTGCAGGATCTCCAGTAGGAGACGTTTGAAGTCTCCTCCACACTCAGAGCTCAGAGCTTCTTTCAGAGGAACATCATACTTCTCCAGGTACATCTCCTTAATGGTCTCCAGGTCAAACTGTTAGAAACAAACATTTACATGATCTTCTGGTTCTATAATTATCCTCGTATGACATTGATATGTTCTTATTTAGAGGGCAAGTAGTAGTATTTGTGGGTTGCACCTCTGTCCGGACATTGTTATGAACACAACCCATACTGGTGCCCAGTCATTCTCAACGAAAGACTTATCAAAATTACACGACAGCGGCCTGCAAATTCAATGATATTGCTCAAGAAATAATGAAATGTCCTCAAATTTACTTTAGAGAGAGCTGGCCATTAGCTAGCAAAGTTAGTTTTTATTTTACAATTGCTAACGTTAACTAGCTAAAATTCAGTGCCGTCCCCTCAATCTTCGCTAGCTAAAGTTATACTGCATCTAAAGCCAATCTGGCGACATCACAATGATAAAGATTTCCCCTTTTGAAATTGTCATCGTGTTTCCAAGCCACAGTAATGCACTTTAGACTACATCTTTCAGTTGGGCATCAGTCCTAAAACATTGAAAACAATATTGTGAAACTTGCAACCCATGAAGAGAGCTAATAAAGTTAAATACATTTGAAATTATTTGACAAAACACATGGTCCACAGAATCACTCCCGTTGTGCAAGAAATAATTATACAACTGTGACAGTTTCCTTATTATGGTAAACAAAATAATTGTTGCTTTAGCAACAGAGTGATTCCTGAGCAAGGTCGCTTCATATGCTCAATGGCACCACCCGCCATCATACCCCCTACACAATACTGTTAGGAAAACGAGGGGGGGGGCATTGTCTAACAGGACAAAAGCTTTAGAAACACAGTGGTGATACTAAACCCCTTAAAGAGTAATATTCTGTGTCTCATGCCTTGATGTCATACCTCTGAGCGACCAACGATGATGCGGATGAGCGTGTCTTCGTCAGTGCCCGCCCCTTTCATTGCGGCGTTCAGGCGACGGGCAAAATAGAGCTGAGGGTTTTTGGCACACCGCACTGTAGAGAAAGAGATGTGCATGCAGACACACAGATGAATACTTCCCTGTGTGCCTCACAGAGCACTGAGTTGGAGGGGCACTTAAGTCTAACTCCAGCATTGGCAGCTCAGTCAAAAAAACAGGAAATGCCACAGTTCTGTTTACATTTGATGAATGAAAGTTTCTTAATTTTGGAGTCTACCCACTATGCTATCGTCTCATGAGGAAGTCATGATTACTCCTTCAGACACTTGAAGTAATTTGCAACTAATGGCAGTGAATGGCTTCACCCTCAGTCAGCTATATTGAACAAAAATATAAAAACATAACATGAAACAAGTTCACTGAGTTAGTTCATAAGAAAATCAGTCAATTTAAATGAATTAGGCCCTAATCTATAGATTTCACATGACTGGAAGAGGCACAGTGTGTGGGTATAGGCCCACCCACAGGGGAGCAAGGCCCAGCCAATCAGAATGACTTTTCCCCACAAAAGGGCTTTATTATCAACAGATATACTACTCAGTTTCACCAGCTGTCCAGGTGGCTGGTCTCAGGTGAAGCCGGATGTGGAGGTCCTGGGTAGGAGTGGTTCCACATTTAGGTAGTTTTAGCAGACGCTCTTATCCAGAGCGACTTACATGAACAATTAGAGTTAAGTACTTTGTTCAAGGGCACGTCGACAGATTTTTCACCTAGTCAGGTCAGAGACCGAAACCAGCAACCTTTCCATTACTGACCCAACGCTTTTAAACCACTAGGCTACCTGCCGCCCCTACACATGGTCTGCAGTTGTGAGGCCGGTTGGACGTACTGCCAAAATCTCTAAAACGAGGTTCGAGGGATGGATTATCTTGGCAAAGGAGAAATGCTCACTAACAGGGATGTAAACAAATGGAGAAATATTTGTGCGTTATGGACCATTTCTGGGATCTTTTATTTCAGCGCACAAAACCAACCCTTTTACAAGGCTTCTCAACAGTTTTTACCCCCAAGCCATAAGACTCCTGAACAGGTAATCAAATGGCTACCCGGACTATTTGCATTCTGTGCCCCCCCCCACCCCTCCTTTTACACTGCTGCTTCTCTGTTTATCATATATGCATAGTCACTAACTATACATTCATGTACATACTACCTCAATTTGGCTGACCAACCAGTGCTAACCGGGCAACCTGCACTGTGTCCCACCATCCGCTGACCCCTCTTTTACGCTACTGCTACTCTCCGTTTAGCATATATGCATAGTCACTTTAACCATATGTACATACTACTTTTGCCTGACTAACCGGTGTCTGTATGTAGCCTTGCTACTTCATATAGCCTGTCTTTTTACTGTTTTACCTGTTGTTCACCTAATACCTTTTTTGCACTATTGGTTTTGCACTATTGGCCTGCAAATAAGCATTTCACTGTAAGGTCTACACCTGTTGTATTCAGCGCACGTGACAAATAAACTTTGATTTGTGTTTATATTTTTGTTCAGTGTATCTAACTTACAGGTAGTTAGCAACCATGTAAAACATGGCCTTTAGAAATAACATACCCAGGGTGATGTAACACTCCTTTAAGGTCCCAGTGGCTTCGTTGTCAATGGCATCCAGGATCTCTGTCCCAGAGAGCTGAGAACAAACAGGACAGTGAACAGAATCAAGATGGTGATTCATTTGTCCATACGGAGTACAAAACAGAACCAACTACTGCCAGGCAATTTCCCCAAGTACTTAGACGTGCTTCCATTTAAATGGCAAATGTTTTTTATTTCCTTCTTATTTTTAAAAAGTAGGGCAGTCCCACTCCTCACGCATCTGTTTATTGGATAGGACAGAAGGAGGAAAGAGCAGTGGGACAGATCTGCAGCAGTATGTGGGATGGAGGCAGCGGCTTATGCCACTGGACCAACCTAGTAATAACGGTTATTTTCTTACACTGTTGACTATTATTGTCAATTCAGAGCGTTGACAGAGTTAGACCCCCCCCAGTGGCAGGTGTGCTGTACATACTGTAAATAGCAGGTGTACTATACATACCTGCTCATAGATCTTGAAGGTGGCCTGAAGCTGCAGGTAGTTCCTGTGTGTCAAAATGTAACTGAAGGTGGACTCGTCCGTTCCAAAACGACCCTCTCCTGCCTGACATCCACAAACAAAGACACTTCATCAAGACCAGAATACACACACCAGCAGAAAGCACAGGGATACACAGTCAAAGTCAGTGCTTAGAAAAAAAGGAATTCTGGCTCGAGATCCATACACACAACTTGGATTTTTGCATAAATTACATTGATGTCAACGGCAGATTTACACGAAAGAAATTAGTTACATTTGTGACGACCCTCCCACTCTGTCTGCCGTATTCTCTGTTATTTCCTTATTAGGATGCTGGTGGGCGGAGTTGGGAGGGTCGTCAGCTACATGGGAAACACCTGGGCCCGGTGTCTCCCAGGATAAATACACCACTTCCCCATTCATGGAGGAGACTCTCCATGCAGACACCTTTATGGATTTTGTGTTTCTTGGTGGTTTTTGAGTTGTTTGTGACAACATCTTTCAACACCCTGCATTATCACATTCATGCATGCAAAACACTCACTCACTTACACTACTGATTACACACACCATTGTATATTTTCCTTAGTTGCTTTAGTTAATAAATATATCATTTGTTACTCCTTATCTCCACGTTGTCTCCCTTTTGTTACGGGCTTTGAGCCGGTTCGTGACATTCCACAACCGCTATTTGTTGAGGTCTTACCTTTATACTGATTCCTAGAGCATCATGAGGGGTTGATAGACATAAAACAAGAGCCTGGTACCGTACATAGTGAGAGCTCACCTCAAACATAGCGGTCGCATCCTGCTCGGCCAGTCCCTCGTCCACCTCGAAGCCTTCATCTCGGTTAGCCTATCAGGGTAGAGAGAAGAGGGTGTGGGGGTAAAGAGATGCAAAGGGAGAGCGAGGTGGACAAAGAAAGGATGGCGACAGACCGAGTAAGAGTGAAAGAGCAGGTCTGGGAGGAATCAACCTATCAGGCGAAGGTATGATGTAATGCCGCTTTGTTGACTCACAAGGAAGGTTTTCCCAAACCAAAATGTATTTTCCTGTTTCCCATTTACTTTTAACTTTCATACCTAGCAGTCATTCTTATCCAAATTAATTTACATGGTCATTGTGACAGGATATGAGTCATGTACCTTTTAGTGCAGGGGGAGTGGGTGGGGAAAGATTGGGCACAAGGCCCACAGACTGGCCTCCCAATGGGAAACACCTCCAGTTGATGTCGTGTCGCCTTGTCACGTGATCAATTGGTGCAAAATGTGTATATTTGACACATGTACTTTAAGCATAGAATATCACCCTGTCTACCTGCAGAAGAGATATCAGGAGGTTCTTGACATCGCCACTGGTGTCATCCTCAATGTCAGCCACAAGGTCACGTTCGTTCACTGGAGGGTAAACAAATGGGTCTCACTGTAGAGGTCATTCCAGATGTACAATACCAGTCAAAAGTTGAATGTGTAGGTGTCCAGAATCTTTTTACATTGTAGAATAGTGAAGATATCAAAACTATGAAGTAACACATAAGGGATCATGTAGTAATCAACAAAGTGTTAATTTTTTATTTGAGATTCTTCAAAGTAGCCAACCTTTGCCTTAGCTTGGCACTCTCTCAACCAGCTTCATGAGGTAGTCACCTGGAATGCTTTTCAGTTAACAGGTATGCCTTGTTTAAAAGTCAATTTATGGAATTTCTTTCCTTCTTAATGCATTTGAGCCAATCCGGTGTGTTGTGACAGTAGGGATAGCATGCAGAAGATGGTCTGTTAAGAAAAAGGGCTAAGTCCATATTATGTCAACAGCTAAAATAAGCAAAAAGAAAAGACAGTCCATCATTACTTTAAGACATGAAGGTCAGTCAATACTGAATTTAAAACTTTCTGCGAGTGCAGTCGCAAAAACTATAATCCGCTAAAAAAAAACTGGCTCTCATGAGGGCCGCCACAGGACAGGAAGACTGTTACCACTGCTGCAGAGGATAAGGTCATTAGAGTTACCAGCCTCAGAAATTGCAGCTCAAATAAATGCTTCAGAGTTGAAGTAACAGACACATCAACTGTTCAGAGGAGACTGTGAATCAGGCCTTCATGGTCAAATTGCTGCAAAGAAACCACTACTAAAGGACACCAATAAGAAGATAATTGCTTGGGCCAAGAAACACACGCAATTGACATTAGACCAGTAGAAAGCTGTCCTTTGGTCTGATGAGTCCAAATTTGCGATTTTCCCACCGTGTCTTTGAGAGACGCAGAGTAGGTGAAAGGATGATCTCCGCATGTGTGGTTCCCAACATGAAGCAGGTGTGATGGTGCTTTGCTGGTGACACTGTCTGATTTATTTAGAATTCAAGGCACACTTAACCAGCATGGCAACCACAGCAATATGCCAGCCCATCTGGTGTGTGCTTAGTGGGACTATCATTTGTAAAAGGACAATGACCCAACACACCTCCAGGCTATGTAAGGGCTATTTGACCAAGGAGAGTGATGAGTGCTGCATCAGATGACCTGGCCTCCACAGTCAGACATCAACCCAATTGAGATGGTTGGGGATGAGAGGATAGCAGAGTGAAGGAAAAGCAGCCAACAAGTGCTCAGCATATGTGGGAACTCCTTCAAGACTGTTGGAAAATCATTCCAGGTGAAGCTCGTTGAGAGACTGCCAATAATGTGCAAAACTGTCATTAAGGCAAAGGGTGGCTACTTTGAAGAATCTAAAATATATTAGGATTTGTTCAACACTTTTTTGGTTACTACATGATTCCATAGTTTAAATCTTCACTATACTCTACAATGTAGAAAAAGTAAAAATAAAGAAAAACACCATTTCAGATGTGTTAGGAAAACAAAGTAGCAACAAATGAAGACAAAAGTTCACAAAACCAAATAATGGGATGTCAAAACACAATACTATGAAAGGACAGCAATTTGAGAAGAATGAATTCAATATCACAACAGCATGGAATGTATCAATAATTCCCTTGACAGACATTGGGTCAGCATATTTTTTTGAGGGGGTAAACAGTGTCACGTTTCATCGACAGTTTGGAGATTTCCCAAAAGCTCCAACATTACTCTAAAATGAATTTATGATGTCATGTCTAAATCTCCACCAGCGAACGAGAGAGGAAAACGTGACCGATTCCACTGCGATTCATCCTAGTGACTCACATAACAAATACAAGAACACTGGTTGCGTGTGGGTTGACTGACCATATTCTGGACCATAAAATATATTACGAAGTCCTGGCTAAAAGTACTTACCCTGGGCATACGCCTCCTGGCAAGTCAGGATCTCCTGTTGGGAGAGAGTCAGGGAATAAGAGTCATTCTGCTTTAGCATTTCTGTTTCCATTCACTAAATAATAACAATTTTTTACTTAACTAGGCAAGTCCATTAAGAATTTTTATTTTCAATGACAGCCTAGGAACAGTGGGTTAACTGCCTGTTCAGGGGCAGCTTGGGGGTTTGAACTTGCAACCTTCCAGTTACTAGTCCAACACTAACCACTAGGCTACCCTACCTCCCCTGCTCTTTGTCAAAAAAACAAGTAAGTTGGACAGGTAACGATCTGTTGAACAGTATTGTGACAGGTGAAATGGACCTGCTGAATAGCATTGTTTGTCATTATTGAGAGAGTACATTCCTGCAGAGTGCAGATTTGACAGTCCAAATCAATGCTAGTTGGGGCCAATAAACCAATACCCGATAAGCCTTTAGTCAAGAATAATTCATCTTCAACACATCCTACCATTCCAGTGCTTAATTGCTATATTGTAATTACTTTGCCACCATGGCCTATTTATTGCCTTACCTCTTATCCTACCTCATTTTCACATGCAGTGTATACTGTATTATTGAGAGTGTTTGTTTATTCCATGTGTAGTCTGTGTTGTGTGTCGAACAGCTATGCTTTATCTTGGCCAGGTCGCAGTTGCAAACAAGAACTAGTTCCCAACTAGGCTACCTGTTTAAATAAAGGTGAAATAAAATAAAAGGACACCCAATTGGCTTAATGGTCCAGTAACAACATACCTGATTGGTGCTGGTGCACAGGATCTCCACCAGAACGGCCTCGTCGGTGCCCGCACCTTTCATGGCCTTCCTCAGCTCCTTGGCAGAGTAGATGTGGGGCGGATCTAGCATGGCCACAATGGCCATCTCAAAACTACCAGTCAGCTCCTTCTTCAACACCTCCTCCAACTCCTTAGTATGGACAATACATAGAACAGATGGTTCTCAAGAGTCTTTCCTTGTGCAAACCCTGTGGTACAGTGGTAACACACCTGCCTTCCCCCAAAAAACCAAGGGTTCAATCCCTATATCCTCCTGTCTAGATAAAGTATACATTTATATAAAAAAAAGACAGTGGAATTCCACTCTCGTTTAAACAAGAAAGTTCTGACCTCAATTCCTATATAAAAAAATTCTTATTTCAAGGAGGCAAGCAAAGCAAAATATAGAAATCTAGGAGAGGGGAAATTCTGTACAATGGCATCAACATCCTTTTTTTTTTTTTACATGCAAGTATTTCCATCACTCATTACCCATGCTAACTCATCATTCGGGACATCCATCTTGTGATCCAAAAGGTACTTTTCCCCTACAACTCAAATGAAGTATGCTAAAGTCATAAAACTAAAAGTTGGACTCTGCATTTCACATAAAAATGGTCTTAATGCGTTGACCTCCCGAGTCAACGGATGAGAAACGACTTACGTCGTCATACTTCTCGAAGTATGCGTGCTTGATTTCCAAGCGCTGTGCTGATGAACGATTGGCCAGGATCTCAATGATGGCCTCCTCATCGGTCCCTGTGGAGAGGAATCAGAAAGACACTTAACAACAAATAAGGTTACAAACAGTTTATCTGTGAATACTCAAAACTATCCATTGATGGAGTGTCAAATATAATAAAAAATTTATATTGTCCCATTATCATTGTATAATCCGTTGATCGTTACATCGCTGCATAATTGACTCATATTGCTGGATACATAGTGATCAGGTCACTTTATTTCTAATCAGATGGATGATGTCATGCATCTATCTGATGTGCAAGTAAACACATCCATGACCCTATGCCATGACCCTATGCAAGGGCCTACAGACACTAACGACAAGTTCCTGTACTAATCCTCAGTACTGCTGGTCTACATTCTGCCCCTTCTAATCAGGAACTGAGTCAGACCTAGACCTCGCTCTGGTCAATCACTGACATGGATTAATCAATTCCTTAGGGAGACAAGAAAAAACGACCTCAAGGCTCAGGTTTGAGAATCCTGTAGCCTTTTGGCCTAAATTAATGCTTGAATGGAATATTGTGATTGAACGGGAATACACGAGTCCATACACTTACCCAAACCTTTGCAGGATTTGCGAATGGCCTTGATATCAGCCACAACATCGAAATCCTCATAGGGGGTAATAGTTGGCTATGGGAAAACATTCAGAATCAGGACACCCAAATGACACTAATATAACATACAAAAATATGCTCTCCCATGATATCATATCTGTCTCAAATAATCATAGGTCTATGGCACATAATTCATCCTAAAAATGAAAGTATTTTCGGTATAGATCATGCGAGAAAGAATTCTCCTTCATGGTTGAGTACAGTAGACTAGATTCCCCTCCGTCCCTAGTCTAGCAAAAGGGTGCAGTCTCTGTGCGCTGAGTCATGGGGCAATTGCATATTGCTACAAAGCTACTTAGGCGCCAGCCTCCCTCCTCCTCGCTCAGCCTCCCCAAAGACAATGCAACCGTATTGATCATTGAGTGGGGAGCATTTCTGAGAAATTCCAGAGAGAAGCAGCCTACTCAAGCTGCCAACGCTCCTAACACGCATTTGATATACAGTCGGGTTGACATATGAATGGTCCTGCTGCATAGCCTACGTTTATAAACAGGCTATGATAAACTGCAAGATATTTAATGGATAAATTATGCTCCACGCATACACAAATCATATATGAAAGCTAGCCATTTACATACTATTACTAAAAACGGACATTTTAAAAGCTTTAAAATGATTTGATAAACAATAACAGTGTGATGGGCCATTCAGCTGAATTGTTCTTACATTCTAAAATAATATAAATAACTATATTTTTGACATGTAGATTGAGTCAGTCGAGTGGTACCTAGACGCATTTAAAATGAGCGTTTATTTTCGTTTACTTTCCGGCTACACTGTACAGCAGCATCAAATAGGCTACTAGGCATAGAAAGTCAACAAAAGCTGATAACGCACTTAAAAAGAAAATTGTCCAAAACTTGACACTCACTTGGACGTTGCCCATGTTGCAGCTCTTGTTTTCAACCCTGCGAAGATGATGTACAGTGTCGGGTCAGTCAACGTCCTCCTCGCTAGTCACCCTTTAAGAAGTCGCTTCTGCGCACGAAGGACCAACCCTGCCAGCATAGCTGACGTCACCAGCCTTTATCAATTTGGTAGGCTAATTACGACACTGCTGAAAGCGTTTAGTGATCATCCTATCTAGCTACTTAATTTGAATCATTTCGGTTTGTGTACTATGATTTAGTGAATTAAAACCATTGATTTAAACTGTATAACATAAGAAGTATAGGCTACTACTTTTATATTGAATTGAAATCAACTAATGGTGTTAAGAATGAACAAACATTCAGGCGATAGGACCAGACTTGAACGCTGTTCTCTACTAACTCAACTAGCACAGCTGCAACACATTGCTCATCAGCCTCCACACCTGTCCTCACTCTCGTTAATCACCACTGCCACTCTACTTAAACCTGGTCAAACTAACGTTCCCCCTTTGTGTTCTGTAATGCATGTCACTGTGTGTTACTAGTATGATCAAGCTTTGCATGACCCCTTCTGTCTAAAATCTCTAAGGTTCCTCCGAGGATTTAGGCTTCATCTGACCCAATTCTCATTCCCTTCCTGAATCCTTCTGACATCATCACATTTCTTCAAATAAATATTCTAAACCCATTTCAATGTATGGTCAAATCAAAAAAGAATCACCGCTGAATTGGATTTATATTATATTTCTTAATGTGCTTTCAGGTTACTCCAGACAGACTAGAATCTATATAATCTGTCTTCAGACTATGGCATTATTTGGAATGTTTCATGAGCTGAAATAATCACAAATGTTCCATATGCACGAGAAAATTTCTCTCAGATGTTGTGCACACATTTGTTTATATCCCTGTTATTTCTCCTTTGCCAAGATAATCCATCCACTTTACAGGTGTGGCATATCAAGTTGATATCAACAAGCTGATTAAACAGCATGATCATTACACAGGTGCACCTTGTGCTTGGGGAAAATAAAAGGCCATTTTAAAATGTGCAGTTTTGCCAAACAACACAATGTCGTAGATGTCTCAAGTTTTGAGGGAACGTGCAATTGGCATGCTGACTTTAGGAATGTCCACTAGAGCTGTTGCCCGATAATTAAATCTTCATTTCTCTATCATCAACGTAGTTTAAGATAATTTGTCAGTACGTCTCCAACCAGTCTCACATCCACAGACCATGTGTAACCACACCAGCCCGGGACCTCCACATCCGGCTTCTTCACCTGCGGGATCATCTGAGGGGGGGAGGGGGTAGTAAAGTCCTTTTGTGGGGAAACACGAATTGTGCTTGGCTGGGACCTGGCTCCCCAGTGGGTGGGCCTATGCCCTCCCAAGCCCACACATGGCTGCACCCCTGCCCAGTCCATAGATTAGGGCCTATTTAATTAATTTAAATTGACTGATTTACTTGTTTTAATTGTAACAGTAAATATTTTGAAATTGTTGCATGTTGCATTTATATTTTTTGTTCAGTACACATTGAAATCATGCATAATATAACAAAGAATGAACATCTGTCAAGGTGAGACGAAACCTTATCAGCAATCGTTATACAATACATGTATTTCTGTTCTGGAGATAAAATGTAAGATTCTTATTACAAAAAAAAAAAAAGGGTTACAGTGTATGAATATGACAGGAGTTTACAGTAGTTTTCAGGCAGTCAAATTTAGTATTTCATATTACAGTACACCTACTGTAATATAAATATGGTATCAAAGCAAGTACTGTATAATGACACACACTACAAAACCCCTAAAATTGACTGTAATTTTACTGTAAAAAAAAAAAGTAAACACTACCGTAATCAGAATGAATCAATGAAATTCATTGATGAGAGGGATTTGTATTTCACAGTATTTTACTGTATTGACAAGGGATTGGTGCAAGCAGGTTGGTTTGCTAAGTAGAGTGTTTACAGCATATGAATGAATATTTGGAGGCACTTTTAAAGGCCTTTAACAAAGGCTTCCAAACTGGCAACGACCACAGGGCAAAACAGACCAAAAAGACATGACAAAATGCTCAACCATTTAAGGTTCAAGACTGGCTGCCACTTCAATCTGTCCCCTATACATTTTCTATTGATGGGGGCACTGTAATCACATAAAATATAAATTGGTACAGCATTCTCACTCACGGATTCAACAAATCACGCTTCAAAATACCTTGCGCCCGCTAGTGATCAAAAGGCTCTCCAAAGATACGGTATGCTACTTGTATTAGGTGTGGTTGAATTACAGCACCATTCAAAATACAGCAAGTCTTTCCCCGCCCACAACATTTTCCCACAATGCACCATAATTTACAGCATGCTGGAGTAAAATGTTTCAAAGTATTTTACTGTTGATAATGCCCTAAATTACTCTATTAATAAAATAAAATAAATCTGTTACGGTGTAGATTATGTAATAAAATGGACTAACTCCTAATAAACAAATAAGCATAACCACCATCATTTACACACAAGTAGAAAAGACAAAGCCTCTGGTGTTTATTGTCAGAACACAAAGTAACTACAGTCTCTCTCTGTAATCAGCTTTGACCCTGCACTACAGCCCACAGTCTCTCTCTGTAATCAGCTTTGACCCTGCACTACAGCCCACAGTCTCTCTCTGTAATCAGCTTTGACCCTGCACTACAGCCCACAGTCTCTCTCTGTATTCAGCTTTGACCCTGCACTACAGCCCACAGTCTCTCTCGTAATCAGCTTTGACCCTGCACTACAGCCCACAGTCTCTCTCTGTAATCAGCTTTGACCCTGCACTACAGCCCACAGTCTCTCTCTGTATTCAGCTTTGACCCTGCACTACAGCCCACAGTCTCTCTCTGTAATCAGCTTTGACCCTGCACTACAGCCCACAGTCTCTCTCTGTAATCAGCTTTGACCCTGCACTACAGCCCACAGTCTCTCTCTGTATTCAGCTTTGACCCTGCACTACAGCCCACAGTCTCTCTCTGTAATCAGCTTTGACCCTGCACTACAGCCCACAGTCTCTCTCTGTAATCAGCTTTGACCCTGTACAGCCCACAGTCTCTCTCTGTAATCAGCTTTGACCCTGCACTACAGCCCACAGCCTGTAATCAGCTTTGACCCTGCACTACAGCCCACAGTCTCTCTCTGTAATCAGCTTTGACCCCACTACAGCCCACAGTCTCTCTCTGTAATCAGCTTTGACCCTGCACTACAGCCCACAGTCTCTCTCTGTAATCAGCTTTGACCCTGCACTACAGCCCACAGTCTCTCTCTGTATTCAGATTTGAACTAGTACTGACCGGATGCATGTCATTCTCTGAAATACAGTATTTTCTATTATATTATAATATCAACACATATTCAATATATGTTCAGTATATTCAATAGTATATTCAATATTTAATAATTCAATGCGCTGGATTAAATGTCTAAAAATGGAAGGGTTTTTACAAGTTAGCCAACTGTTAGGCTCAAGTATAATTTATTATGTTGGGACTTCATTAGTTTGATATTAGACACCTAATAAAATTGTAATCTGTACAATAATTTATGGATTGTGAGAAAGTACCATTATAAGACTTGTCATGAGCATGTATGAGCCCCTTAAAGGGGGCTCATTCAAACAAATGACAAATTAACACATTTGTTTCCTTATTGATAGCAGTCTATCGTCAAGGAGAGATTGATATCCACCCTGTAGTCTTGTTTACTTTGTCACTGCCAAAAATATGAGAATTTTATAACCAAAAGTCAATGTTCCCCAAAGTACCATCCTTCAGATTCAAACAACAACACAATCACTTTCAGAGACTTTGTAATGACTTGGGTTTGAAATACAGGCCCTGCATAAAATAGGTATACACTGAGTGTACAAAACCTGAAGAATACATTCCTAATTATTGATATGCACCCCCGTTTGTCCTCAGAACAGCCTCAACTCGTTGGGGTATGGACTACAAGGTGTCAAAAGTGTTCCACAGGGATGCTGGCCCATGTTGACTCCAATGCTTCCCACAGTTTTGTCAAGTTTGGCTGCATGTCATTTGTGTGGTGGACCATTACTGATACACACAGGAAACCCAGCAGCGTTGCGGTTCTTGACACAAACCGGTGCGCCTGGCACCTACTACCATACCCTGTTCAATGGCACTTAAACCTTTTGTCTTGCCCATTCACCCTCTGAATGGTACACATCCACAATCCATGTCTCAATTGTCTCAAGGCTTAATTATTATTATTATTTTTTAAATGCTCTCCTCACCTTCATCTACACTGATTGAAGTGACATCAATAAGGTATCATAGCTTTTCATCAGGTGAAAAGAGCAGGTATTCCTAATGTTTTGTACTGTCAGTGTACATTGGTTATTGTCAACAGTTTGGTTATGTATGCTCATCACCACCAGGGTGTAGTGTAGTTCTGTGTTATGAAACAGTAGGTTTTCTCTCCCAGAACAGGGTTTGGTCAGCACTGTTCGACACTACCTATCAAATAACAACAGAAAAGACATTGAGTTTTATTATAAATATTTATTGCAGGTTTAAGGGGGGAGTTATGTACATGCGATTACAACAGAACACAATATAAATGTACAATATAAATATTTCTATGTGGATGCAACAGCAGTGTTACCCAAGCATTATAGTAATAAGACGACAGCGGTACAAGTTCACTTAACAAACAGGTTATAACGGAGCAGACTTTGCTAAGAGCAGTGAGACGTTGGGCCAATATGTTTACTGTCATGCAGAAGTCACTGTAGCATTAATGGATACAGCGGAATCAGTGGTGTGAAGTACTTAAAGTACAAATACTTCATAAAGTACTACTTAAGTCATTTTTTGGGGGATATCTATACTTTACTATTTATGTTTTTGACAATTTGTACTTTTACTTCACTATATTCCTAAAGACAATAATTTACTTTTTTTACTCCATACATTTATCCAGAAACCCCACAAATACTTGTTACATTTGAATACTTAGCAGGACAGGAAAATGGTCCAATCACACACTTATCAAGAAAATCTCCCTGGTCAACCCTACTTCCTCTGATCTGGCGGATTCACTAAACATACATGTTTCATTTGTAAATTATGTCTGAGTGGTGGAGTGTTCCCCTGGCTATCCGTAAATAAATAAAAACAAGATATTGTGTCGTTTGGCTTGCATAAGCAATTTGAAATTATTTATACTTTTTACTTTTGATACTTAAGTATATTTAAAACCAAATACTTTTAGACTTTTACTCAAGTACTGTTTTACTGGGTGACTTTCACTTTTACACGAGTCATTTTCCAATAAGGCATCTTTACATTTACTCAATTATGACAATTGGGTACTTTTTCCACCACTGAGAAGAACTGTGTTACGGATTAGCTGGGTTTTACTCACTAGGAAGCCAATTGGAGAAAAACAGACTGAAACAGGGGAGGGACTAAGTTGAACTTGTCCAATAAGAAATGTTTGTTTCTGTTGCAAAAAATGTCCATTACCAAATGCTGTAGCATTTTGGATGTAAATTGATGAATTGACAACAAAGCAATTTCTGGAAGTGCTCTGTCACATTCTATAGCAGTTTTACAAAATGTATGCATCAAAGATAAACTTTAGTTTGTTTTTTTGTACGAACACAAAGCATGTTTGACTGGAAGGAGACCAAATAGATACACTTCCTTAAGGGGATGCATCCTCGTGTTGCTACGCAAGTGGTAACTATGTATGGTGCACCAATGTAGCTATTTCTCCTACTCAACTATTCAAATTGTATAATCTATAAGGCCCCAGAATTAACAGTATACTTATCTGTGCACTGTGCTTCATATGGAAGTTATATTATACACTTCCCGATGACCAACACTCTGAATTCATACTTGGCCCACTACTTGACAAGAATGACCCAGGTGCAGGATACAGACAAAAGAGAACTCCAGTCTAGAATATTGGAATGACCCAGGTGCAGGATACAGACAAAAGAGAACTCCAGTCTAGAATATTGGAATGACCCAGGTGCAGGATACAGACAAAAGAGAACTCCAGTCTAGAATATTGGAATGACCCAGGTGCAGGAAACAGACAAAAGAGAACTCCAGTCTAGAATATTGGAATGACCCAGGTGCAGGAAACAGACAAAAGATAACTCCAGTCTAGAATATTGGAATGACCCAGGTGCAGGAAACAGACAAAAGAGAACTCCAGTCTAGAATATTGGAATGACCCAGGTGCAGGAAACAGACAAAAGAGAACTCCAGTCTAGAATATTGGAATGACCCAGGTGCAGGAAACAGACAAAATAGAACTCCAGTCCAGTATAATGGAACATGTGGCAACATCATCAATTAGTTGTTTACAAAAATGGACTGGTTAAATCAGTCCCACGTTCTTGTACAAACCTGTCTAAATCAGATTGTTGTCTGTAATTCATTCAGTGTAAATTCCCTCACAGGTAGTAAGGACGTGTTTAATGTATTAAAGAGTGTGACAAATGGCGCAAAACTGCAAACTGAGCAAATGTACAAGCAAATAGTGCTGACTAAACATTTCTCTACATTGCGGATAGTGACTTTAAGCTGCACAACTAACAACAGGACTTTGTATTTGAACAAATACTTTGTTTGGAATGCTTTAACAGACCGTATTGCATGTTTTACATCACAAAATGATTTAGTCATAACCACAGTACAACTGTTTTTCCCACCCTTATCTTTAAAACCCAGTTTGCAAGGCATTTGTGTCGTGAATACAAAACACATAGTCTATCATTTTGATTATCATGCACTTTTCTCTGACCCATTGTCTTCAAAATCCCAGGGGCAAACGTCAACCCTTTTAGCAGTGCTAACGGGTTGTTTGTTATTAGAACTCAAAGAGTTTTCTTTCGCTGGAGAAGGCTTTGTCTGTGCTACGCTGGCATGCGCGTCCTCTACCTCCCAAGGGCACGCCTCTACCCTCTTGTTCTCCGACGCCTCCGGGTTTCTCGTTGAGCTCCTCCGTCTCCCAGATGTTGGCACGGTGACCGGAACACCCTCTGATGATTGGCTGACACGTGGTCTTTCCGAGGGCCTGCTGGAGGAGCTCTCCTTGCTCTTTGACCTGTGCTGCTTCTCCTCCTCCTTGTCCCTCCCTCCTTTCTCTCTCTCACCCCTCTCTCCCCTTTCTTTGGAGGAGCACGAACCTTTTCGTTTCCGCTTGGAGTGAGCCGTGGGACTGGAGCAGGTCTTCTCCTGGCTGGGGGAAGGCGGGGCTGGGGCTTCATTGTAGTCCCAGGGACAGATGTCCAACATCAGGGTGGGCGGCTGCAGCAGACTCCCTGTGGATTTGGAGTAGTCTGAGTGGAGGATCTTGGGCTTCCCATCAGTTGGTGTGACGCTCCTCTTACGTCTGATCCTCTCTGGAGAGATGGAGTCTGAATCGCCTCCCAACATCGGCTGCACCTCAAAGGCCCAGGGGCACACCTCCGGTTTGAGCAGGAGTGGAGATCTGGGAGACCTGGGCTTCCTTGTTTCTCTGGCCTCGTCTCGTTCACACCCCTTGTCTTTGGAGCGCTGTCGGCCTGCAGGCGATTGCCCTGCGGTTCTCTGCTGCTTCTGTTGGGAGCGACTGCCCTTGGTGGTACCCGTGCCACCACCACCATCACCCCTGTGGACCGTGGTGGTCTCTCCCGGAGCAATGGACACATGCTTCTGGGACCTTCCATCCGACGGGGTTGGGGGGTCCTCCACATCCCAAGAGCACACCTCGGAGAGGTCATACAGGTTTCTCCCCGGCTCTGTATTGATGGACGGCTGGCTGCCACTCACCTGCTGCTTCATGATGCCCATCTTGGCCATGGGTGTCCTGGAGTACTCTACCGACTGGCTGATGATCATCTTAGGATAACACTCCATCTCGTCCACCTCAGACAGCATCCTCCCATCGCGACCTTTGAGTCCTTTCTTGCTGGCATCCTCTGCGCTATGGGTCTTGCTGGTGAGCCCGGGCATCTTCTCTTTGGCACTGGTGATGACACTCAGTGACTTCTGCATGATGGACGTCCTCAGCTGAATGGGCTTTTTGTCCGCTGTGAAGTTGTGCGCGCTGGCCGACTTGCAGACCAAGGGCACTGACTCGGCCGGTTCCACCTTTGGGGCAGGCTCCGGTGACTTCTTAACCTGCCTCCTAATGAGAGATCCCAGCAAGGAACCATCGCCGGTGGCCATTTTGTCCCCACCCAAGCCCTCTCCGCCGGCAGTTTCCTTAGCTTGGTCACAAACGTGGTCGTAGCTGTGTGACTTATTCAGGCCCAGAACTTTGTTCTTCAAAGAGTCTTCCCTGGACTTCTGACCTGAATGGGACGAGTCGAAGGGATTCCGTCGAAGGGTGCTGCGGTTGCTCCCGTGCTCGCTACCGTCACGTTCCTCACGGCTGCCATAGCTGCCATGTCGGTGCAAGGTCTCCGGGATCTCAGTGAGGCGCCTCATGAGAGAGCGGCCCAGGCCCTTCTTGGAGCTGCGCTTCTTCTGCAGGTGTGGGTTGTTGGCCAGCATCTTCTTGCGCTTGTAGACTTCCAGTTGGGCGTAAAGCTTCTTGAGCTCGTCCTACAATGATGACACAGAGGATGGGTTGGGATAGAGAGAGAGAGCGAGAGAGAGAAGGAAGGAAGGAAGGAAGTGGATGAGAAAACAATGCTTGATCAATGCAAATATTTTGTTGTTGCTCTAGAGACATAAATTGACATCACAGACACATCACAGACACAAACCAAACTAACCATGGTCCATTTCCTTGACAGACCGGAATGTTGCCACAAGGTAGCGACTTCCCACAGGGTTCAGTGTTGGGGCCAATCCTGTTTTAATCTACACGCTCCCACTCACCTAACTCCTCGGACATTAAATCATCAACTTTCACTGCTTTGCTGATACTCAAGTATACATCAAAACCAAATCGGACACCATCGCCCTTTTATCAAATCTAGGAAGCTGCATATTTCTTTGAAATGAAAAGCGTTATACAAATTACATTTGTATGACTAATTATTACAATTCTGAATGTTCCCAAACAAAACAGCAAATGGTTAATCTAAACAGTCTCTACACTGTAAAGATGTGAAAATCTTGGCTCCATACAGGATGTCCGCCGTTTGCAAGCTCCGACCAGACTTTGCTATTTTGTGATTATGTTGTTGTTTATTTTTTACTTTATTTTCTCTAAAAGTATCCGCTATCATGTCTTAAAACCGACAATAACTTTTAAACATCAGATCGGCAGTTAATTACCTCAATTCAGGCTTCAACTTCCACTCATCTGCTCTGGAATCTTTCTGTAACCTTTCTGTGACCCAATTTCCAGGCTACCCAAGAGGAAACGCTGACGTTACAGAGGCAAGAGAGGGGGGAAACTGGCGAGATTAAAGGGAAGGGAGAACCGGCCACCTCTCCACCCTCCATTCTACTGGCCAATCACTTGATAATAAGATGGATGACTACCAACGGGACTCTAAAAACTGCAATATTCTCTGCTTTTATGAAACACGGCTCTCGGACAAGATACCCCCCATGGCTATCCAACTTGATGGATTCTCCATTCACCATTCTCCATTTGCCATTCCTCATTCACTATGGGAGTCTTTCACCCATGACATTAAAACTTGAGAACTTAAAAACCAGAACAAATTAAGTTTACAGAACAGAGAAAAAAAGGGAGGGACCCTGCTCACCCGTATGTCTTCGGGGTCCAGGCTGTGTTCGCTCCAGGCTGAGGTGATGCTGCTGTTGAGGTAGGACCCGGACCGGCCCATGTCCAGCTCCTCTTCATAGGTTTCAGTGACAATGTCATCACTCGCCTGGGTCACTGTGGACAGACACTAACGAGAGGGGGATATTATTTCAAATGTTCTGGTGCACTTTCCCACAGTGTGTGTGTCTTGGAGAGACATGTCGCCCACAGACAAGATTGATCCCATTGTTTTCTACTTCTGAGGATTCTAATTAAGACTTTAGAAATGAACGGTTTATTCCCCACTCAGCGAAAGTGTTTAAAAGTTCTCCATGGGACTGAAGAGATGAAATACCCAGAAGTGCATTTAAATTACAGTACGATAACCACTATCGAAGCTGTTTAATGTACTGGTTATGTATTCAGGGAAAAGTGACAGGAGAGAGAGCAGGGTTACCTTTGGTACAAACAGCAGCCCCAAAGACACAGTCACGGTGAGGTGTGTGTGAGTGAAGACCAACATGAGCATCCAGTCAGGATGCCACTGAGGAGCCAGAGTGAACCTGCCGATAAAGACCAACAGGTTTTATTCAGGACACTATTATCTAAGTGTAACAGAGTACATTATATTCTGCCACGAGCTGTGGCTGGAACTCACAACCTTCTGCACAACAAGACGCCACTCAACGCCAACTGTCTTAGCCAACAGAGAAAGGGACACTGGGAGCAACAGTAGCCAGGAAGCTCAGGGACGAAGAGCTACCACCCTCACTACGAAGACATAAGATTGGACTTGATCCCTTTTTCCCCCATTTTTTTTAGCTTATGGATTTATCTTTCTTTACAAAGTGTCTTTCTATTCGGTTGTTCTCCCTGACTCAATGAGTTTCGGTTACTGAGTATCGGTCATTGGTTAAATGATTTGAAAGAGGAAGAGTAGAAATCTATTTGAATAGGAGAGGGATGCACACTCTCACCCTGTTACCACAAACAAAACCTAAAATATCCATTATTTGCATGGAGCAACCAACGGCGTGGAAAACCAAAAGCAAACAGCAGGTACTCAAACTACAAAACATGGCTTTGCATAGCATAGATAAAGGTCTGGCTAGGTACAGCAGGCTGTACATCCCAGGATATGAATCATGAAAGCGTTTCATTGTGTACAAAGGATGATATAACGGCAAGTAAAGGTGACGGATGTACAGAACGAGTGAGAGACACAGAGAGAACTTCAAATCGAACAGAGGACAGAAGACAGATGATTGAATGAAGCCTCCACCACTAACCATGCAGTGGAGTCTATCTCTCTGCTCTTTAATGGGAGTTGCGTTATTAGCCCAGATGAGCAGCACCTCAACAGTAAACGTTGCGTTTCAAGGAGTGGCCACTCAGTCATCACAGTACTCTGCTTCTAATGTTAATCATGTGAAAGCTTCTAATGCCATTGACGGGAACAAAGACCCAAACGCCGACAATGGATCCTGCACCCACACAAAGGAGGAGACCAACCCCTGGTGGAGAGTGAACCTGCTGGATGTGTACAAAGTGACTACTGTTGTAATCACCAACAGAAACAGCCATCCTGAGAGGCTCAATGGTTCAGAGATTCGTATTGGTAATTCACTGGAGAACAACGGCAACAACAACCCCAAATGTGCAGTCATCTCCAACATCTCAGCAGGACAGAACCAGACCTTCCAGTGTAAAGAGATGGAGGGACAATATGTCAGTGTGATCATCCATGGCAATAACCAAATTCTCACTCTGTGTGAGGTGGAGGTATATGGCAGTCTAGCGGGACACTGTTCATCTGCAACATGCCTCTCTCATGACGAGTATCACTTTGTGAACCAAAATAAGACCTGGACTGAAGCACAGAATTATTGCAGACAGCAGTACACGGACCTGGCCACCATAGACAACGTGGAGGACTTGGACAGACAGATGAAAGCTGTACACAGTAATTATACTGAAGCAGCCTGGATAGGGTTAAAGAAGGGAGACTGGAAGGGAGAGTGGCAGTGGTCAGACAATGATTGCAGTGAGGGATATTTCAACTGGCACCAAGACGAACCAAATAACAGGGAAGGGAACGAGGACTGTGTGATGATGAGCAACGGTGGCCAATGGAATACATCTGATTGCAACAATTCACATGCATTTATCTGCTATGACAGACTGAACAGTTCTGGTACGAAATTCCATTTGATTAATAATAATCAGATGACTTGGAGAGATGCTCAGATGTACTGTAGGGAGAATCACACAGACCTGGCCAGTCTGAGGAACCAGACTGAGAATGAGGAGATAATTAGTCTGGCTAGTGGTGATAGTGTGTGGATTGGCCTGTTCAGAGGCTTCTGGAAGTGGTCGGACCAGAGTAACTGCTCATTCAGAAACTGGCATGAGAGACAACACGATAACACCGGAGGGAATCAGACCTGTGCTGTGACATTTATGAACTATTCCGGGCGTTGGGGTTTTCAGAAGTGTGATGAAAAACAACCTTTCTTCTGCTACGACAGTGAGTGACCCCCTCCTCTGTTTATGGCATCTCTAATGTTGCTGAGTTATAGCATGGAGTAAACTACAGCTACACCACTGAATGTGTGTTATAACAAGATTTTACACACCTCTCCTCTGGGACCCCTAGACATTTAAACTATTTTGTTATAACCCTTAACTAGTTCACCTGATTCACCTGATTTAAGGGCTTGATGATTAGTTGACAAGTTGAATCAGGTGTGCTCGATCTAGAATAAATCAAATGCATGGTATGGCTGGGGTCCCCGAGGAGAGGTTTGAAAAAGGCTGTGTTATAATATCACAAACTCGTTTTTCTTTCCTCAGATAAGGTGATCTTGATTCATCAGAATAAGACGTGGAAAGACGCCCTGGCCTACTGCAGAAAGCAACACGACGACCTGGTCTCTGTCCACTCTGACGAGGGCCAGAGATGGGTGGAGGCCCAGGCCAAGAGAGCCTCCACTCCTCATGTGTGGCTGGGCTTGCGCTTCACCTGCACTTTGAACCTCTGGTTCTGGGTCAGTGGAGAGTCCACCTGCTACAACAACTGGGCTTCGGGAAACGGGACCATCATGGAGGACTGTGGGAGAACCGGAGTGAGGAGTACCGGGGCGGTAGAGAAAGATGGAGGACACCAGTGGGTCAGTCTGCCTGACACAGAAGAGCTCAACTTCATCTGCAGCACCTATAAAAAAAAAAAAGACTCTGGACCACGGTAGTAGAATCTGGACCAAGGTAGTAGAATCTGGACCAAGGTAGTATAATCTGGACCAAAGTAGTAGAATCTGGACCAAGGTAGTAGAATCTGGACCAAGGTAGTAGAATCTGGACCAAAGTAGTAGAATCTGGACCAAGGTAGTAGAATCTGGACCAAGGTAGTAGAATCTGGACCAAGGTAGTAAAATCTGGACCAAAGTAGTATAATCTGGACCAAGGTAGTAGAATCTGGACCAAAGTAGTAGAATCTGGACCAAGGTAGTAGAATCCGGACCAAGGTAGTAGAATCTGGACCCAGCTCTAGCAGGGTACCATTCCCAGACATGGGTTTGGCCTAGTCCTGGACAAAAAAAAGCAGAGAAGAATCTCCATTTAGAATTCTTTTTAGTCCCTGTCTAGGCTTAATCTGTGTCTGGGGAAACCGGCCCTCAGTCTTCAGATCTATATATTTTCATTCATAGAACTTTCTGGAAGCATGTTGCTGTCGTAGCTTTTGAAAAAGAAAAGCATCACACTCTAGGAGCTCAGATGTAATAATTTAATAACCAACGTTTGGACAGACAAGCTGTCTTCATCAGGGTATAATGACAAACACTGTGTGTCACTAGTTGTCTCTGTAATCATGGCTGGGTGTGGCTTGATATCATTGGTCGATTTACAGATATAAATAGAACATATAAAAAAAATGGATATACGATCATAGATACAATTCAGCTACATCAGGCAACAAACATTTACAATGAACAGCAAAATCACAATAATCACAAGAATGGCTTGTGTGTTGAATGTTGAGACCGAAGGGAGTGAGGGTCTTTAAAGTTCCGGGCGGCCTCTTGTTTTAACAATACATTTTCACGATTGTAACTTTACAACTTTTTTTGTTTGACATTATATTGTATTGTGTGTGTGACTTAATACATTATTAGATTTGTATAGATTATGTTTAAGGTTAAAAAAATATATAATAATCTTGTTATACTGTTTTATCTTTTGAGGTTGTTTATTCACATCCTTTTCACATATTTGTCGAAACATTTTATTAGTCTTTCAATCACATATAGACCTGGATGATCATTGTTGATGTTCAATTTGACTGTCCTTTTAGTGTCAATAGTATTGATGTGTGTGAGTATGTGACGTTTGATGATTGTTTCAATGTCATATTTTGATGCTGTTTTGAACTCTTTCTTTTTGGTTTAAGTGATTGTTTTACTATTTTGTTGATTATTGATGCACCGCCAATGTGGCAAAAAATATATAAATATATATATTTGTCAAGTTGCTGTGTAATAAAAAAAAATCATTTCATAGATTGTTAAAAACGTATTTAAAGGTAATGTTTTATATTAAATTGGATGATATTTGAAGGAAGCCAGATCAAAGTATGAAAAATAACTGTTGCTTCTACAATGATAAAGTCACTCAAAACTCCAACGCAGTTGTCAAGTCAACACATTCGTCAGTGCTGCTGTTTATTTATTTCACCTTTTTTTACCAGGTAGGCTAGTTGAGAACAAGTTCTCATTTGCAACTGCGACCTGGCTAAGATAAAGAGTAGCAATTCGACACATACAACAACACAGAGTTACACATGGAATAAATAAAACATACAGTCAATAATACAGTAGAACAAAAGAAAACAAAAAGTCTATATACAGTGAGTGCAAATGAGGTAAGTTAAGGAAATAAATAGGCCATGGTGGCGAAGTAATTACAATATAGCAAATTAAACACTGAAATGGTAGATCGGCAGAAGATGAATTGTGCAGGTAGAGATACTGGGGTGCAAAGGAGCAAAATAAATAAATACCAGTATGGGGATGAGGTAGGTAGATAGATGGGATGTTTACAGATGTTTACAGATGTACAGGTGCCGTGATCTGTAAGCTGCTCTGACAGCTGGTGCTTAAAGCTAGTGAGGGAGATGTGAGTCTCCAGCTTTGGAGATTTTTGCAATTCGTTCCAGTCATGGGCAGCAGAGAACTGGAAGGAAAGACGACCAAAGGAGGAATTGGCTTTGGGGGTGACCAGTGAGATATACCTGCTGGAGCCCGTGCTACGAGTGGGTGCTGCTATGGTGACCAGCGACGAATATGAAGCGAGGGCCAACCAACGAGAGCGTACAGGTCGCAATGGTGGGTAGTGTATGGGGCTTTGGTGACAAAACGGATGGCACTGTGATAGACTGCATCCAGTTTGTTGAGTAGAGTGTTGGAGGCTATTTTATAGATGACATCACAGAAGTCGAGGATCGGTAGGATGGTCAGTTTTACGAGGGTATGTTTGGCAGCATGAGTGAAGGATGCTTTGTTGCGATATAGGAAGCCGATTCTACATTTAATTTTGGATTGGAGATGCTTAATGTGAGTCTGGAAGGAGTGTTTACAGTCTAACCAGACACCCAGGTATTTGTAGTTGTCCACGTATTCTAAGTCAGAGCCGTCCTGAGTAGTGATGCTGGATGGGCGAGCAGGTGCGGGCAGTGATCGATTGAATAGCATGCATTTAGTTTTACTTGTGTTTAAGAGCAGTTGGAGGCCACGGAAGGAGAGTTGTATGGCATTGAAGCTTGTCTGGAGGTTAGCTAACACAGTGTCCAAGGAGGGGCCAGAAGTATACAGAATGGTGTCGTCTGCGTAGAGGTGGATCAGAGAATCACCAGCAGCAAGAGCAACATCATTGATGTATACAGAAAAGAGAGTCGGCCCGAGAATTGAACCCTGTGGCACACCCAGGGTTCACGACTTGACACACTGAACTCTATCAGAGAAGTAGTTGTTAAACCAGGCGAGGCAATCATTTGAGAAACCAAGGCTGTCGAGTCTGCTAATAAGAATGTTGTGATTGACAGAGTCGAAAGCCTTGGCCAGGTCGATGAATACGGCTGCACAGTAATGTCTCTTATTGATGGCGGTTATGATGTCGTTTAGAACCTTGAGCGTGGCTGAGGTGCACCCATGACCAGCTCTGAAACCAGATTGCATAGCGGACAAGGTATGGTGGGATTCGAAATGGTCAGTAATCTGTTTGTTAACTTGGCTTTCGAAGACCTTAGAAAGACAGGGTAGGATAGATATAGGTCTGTAGCAGTTTGTGTCTAGAGTGTCTCCCCCTTTGAAGAGGGGGATGACCGCGGCAGCTTTCCAATCTTTGGGAATCTCAGACGATACGAGAGAGGTTGAACAGGCTAGTAATAGGGGTTGCAACAATTTCGGCAGATCATTTCAGAAAGAGAGGGTCCAGATTGTCTAGCCCGGCTGATTTGTAGGGGTCCAGATTTTGCAGCTCTTTCAGAACATCAGCTATCTGGATTTTGGTAAATGAGAAATGGTGGGGGCTTTGGCGGGTTGCTGTGGAGGGTGCCGGGCAGTTGACCGGGGTACGGGTAGCCATGTGGAAAGCATGACCAGCCGAAAATAAATGCTTATTGAAATTCTCAATTATAGTGGATTTATCGGTGGTGACAGTGTTTCCTAGCCTCAGAGCAGTGGGCAGCTGGGAGGAGGTGCTCTTATTCTCCATGGACTTTACAGTGTTCCAGAACTTTTTTTGGAGTTAGTACTACAGGATGCACATTTCTGTTTGAAAAAGCTTGCCTTAGCTTTTCTACCTGCCTGTGTATATTTGTTCCTAACTTCCCTGAAAAGTTGCATATCACGGGGGCTATTCGATGCTAATGCAGAACGCCACAGGATGTTTTTGTGCTGGTCAAGGGCAGACAGGTCTGGAGTGAACCAAGGACTATATCTAGTTCTAAATATTTTGAGAGGGGCATGCTTATTTAAGATGGTGAGGAAGGCACTTTTAAAGAATAGCCAGGCATCATCTACTGACGGGATAAGGTCAATGTCATTCCAGGATACCCCGGCCAGGTCGATTAGAAAGGCCTGCTCGCAGAAGTGTTTCAGGGAGCGTTTGACAGTGATGAGGGGTGGGCGTTTGGTCACAGACCCATTACGGATGCAGGCAATGAGGCAGTGATCGCTGAGATCTTGATTGAAAACAGCAGAGGTGTATTTGGAGGGCGAATTAGTTAGGACGGCATCTATGAGGGTGCCCGTGTTTACTGATTTGGGGTTGTACCTGGTAGGTTTAATTGATCATTTGTGTGAGATTGAGGGCATCAAGCTTAGTTTGTAGGATGGCCGGGGTGTTAAGCATGTCCCAGTTTAGGTCACCTAGTAGCACGAGCTCAGAAGATAGATGGGGCGCAATCAATTCACATATGGTATCGAGGGCGCAGCTGGGGGCAGAGGGAGGTCTATAGCAAGCAACAACAGTGAGAGACTTGTTTCTGGAAAGGTGAATTTTCAAATTGTTTGGGTACAGACTTAGATAGCCTTCAGAGTTCTGTATTACTATCTTTGCAGTAGATTGCAACACCGCCCCCTTTGGCAGTTCTATCTTGGCGGAAAACGTTATAGTTAGCAATGGAGATTTTAGGGTTTTTGGTGGTTTTCCTAAGCCAGGATTCAGACACGGCTAAGACATCTGGGTTGGTAGAGTGTGCTAAAGCAGTGAATAAAACAAACTTAGGGAGTAGGCTTCTAATGTTAACATGCATGAAACCAAGGCTTTTATGTTTACAGAAGTCAATAAATGAGAGCACCTGGGGGGTGGGAGTGGAGCGAGGTACTGCAGGACCTGGATTAACCTCCACATCACCAGAGGAACAGAGGAGAAGTAGGATAAGGGTACGGCTAAAGACTATACGAACTGGCCGTCTAGCACGTTCAGAACAGAGAGTAAAAGGAGCAGGTTTCTGGGCACGATAGCATAGATTCAAGGCATAGTGTACAGACAAAGGTAAGGTAGGATGAGAGTACATTGGAGGTAAACCTAGGCATTGAGTAATGAAGAGAGAGATATAGTCTCTAGAGACGTTTAAACCAGGTGATGTCATCGCATATGTAGGAGGGGGAACAACATGGTTGGTTAAGGCATATTGAGCAGGGCTAGAGGTTCTACAGTGAAATAAGACAGTAATCACTAACCAGGACAGTAATGGACAAGGCATATTGATATTAGAGAGAGGCATGCGTAGCCAAGTGAACATATGGGTCCAGTGAGTGGTTGGGCTGGCTGGGGACACAGCGATTCAGACAGTTAGCAGGCTAACAAGCTAACAGTTAGTAGGCCGGGGCTAAACAAGCTAGCAGCTAGTAGACCGGGGCAAGCTAGCAGTTAGCAGGCCGGGTTAGCAAGCAAGCAGTTAGCATGGGCTAGCAGTTACAGACCGGGCAGGTAAGCTAGCAGTTAGCAGGCCGGGGCCGGCAGCTAGCAGTTAGTAGACCGGGGCAAGCTTGCAGTTAGCAGGCCGGTTAGCTGAAGGTTAGCTGATGACCGCTGGCAATGGTTTGCTGACTGATAGCTGGTAGTTAGCTGGCTAGCTTCAGTTGAGGGATTCCGGATCCGAAGTAAATATAAATACTTTAGGGGGAAAAAAGCAGATCCACGCCACATTGGGTGAGGCGGGTTGCAGGAGAGTATTTAGATATTGAGGTTTAGCAAAATATTTTAAAGGATATGCGACGAAAAAGATGTAAAATGATATACAAGCGACACGACAGGACAAAGACGTCTGACTGCTACGCCATCTTGGAATAGCAACTGTGAACCGTGTCACAAGAGAAATACTAAACGGGAGATCATATCACTGATGCAATTTCAATGTTGCTTGAGTTGCTTTGTGTATCTCCAAATTTGCTTGAGAGGATTTTACTACAACACTGCTCACTGTATCCAAGTTGTTTGACATGAATATATCCTCCGCGCCCACTCAGCCTGTCTTTTCAAACTTCCTGGTAGTTAGCCATGTGAAAAAGTAAATACTTTTTAGAGTTACTTTTCAGGACCTTTCAAACTTCTTAACTATAAGATATGATGCTTAGGTTATATTGTATCCACTTTGTTTCCCCTGAATGAAAAATAAAATAAATCATTAAAAAAAAGATCTAGAATTGAAATGAGAATGGAAGAATGTGATCATATCAAATACTCTTGAGTATACTAAACATTAGGAACACCACAAAACACTGCAACAAAAACTATTTATCGTTACAAAGTCCCATTAAATTTGCTGGGTGGAGTGAGTGACTTAAGTGGTCTATGAAATATTAATCATCATCAAACTTCAAACGAGGCAGGTGAATTTTCATATTCTCGACTAATTCAATGGGGGATCACAACGCTGAGGGATGGCGTTCAAGGTCCCGGGGAGGTCGATGTCCCACCACCCCTCCGTCAACTGTCCCCCCGATAATGAGATTCAACCTCATTAATCACATTAGTCATCCCAAAAGGGTGTTTTTGGCACGGGGTTGAAAAATAAACATCACGACTCTCTCGCTCTCTCCTTCCCTCTCTTAGACAAACTCAGCCAGCTCTTATCGCTGGGCTCCAGCAGCCTGGATGCTCTCTGATTCGGTTCTCTGAAATAAGCATGGCAATAGACTCTCTGGACTTTTTTATGGTCATACTGTACATACTCCAGCCTCATTTCCTTTCACTGGGTTTTGTTAAAAGTTATTTATTGGCGCCACCTGTTGGTGATGATCTTAAGTACTACAGACACATTCTACATTCAGCTTCGAGGTGAATGTTCTAGGTACCACTTTACATACCAGTGTCATGACGTTGGCCTGGGGGTAGGCTTATGACAGTCATAAATACCTCTTCCCCCCTTTTTCCTCTCTCTACCCTACTGAGGTTACATTTGCAAATCCCTTGGTTAACATAGAGATTCTGGGAACATCAGTAGGTGGGGGGAAATGAACTATATTTTGGTAATCCGAACAATTGACCATATGCGGTGGTACTTAATGAATATGATGTCAGTTCGGTTGTCATCTGAGACATTCTTATCAATGATAAGATGACATAAACTCTACAGTGGAAAGTCTACACATCAGACTTATCGGATTCACATGGAATTGTTGTTCAATTTAAATCTTTGAATATGAAATTATTCGTGATGGGATGAAATGGGATTTTAGCTTCTAAAATGTGAGATTTGGGTTTTCATAAGGTATGGCTCTGCTCAATCAGTGGCCCTCCCCTGTGAAGGGACATGGGCTATAAAACCTTTCAAACATGCCCTCCTCTCCCTTCCTATATAAGCCCTTGACGACAATATAACTTCCTGTTTCGAGGATGTAGGACGACGGTCCTATGTCAGAATGGTTCAGATAATAACTAGAGAAGTGATACCTCCTAGCCTTTGAGTTAGCAACAGCAGATGCAACGAGGGTTAGGAAGGAACAGACAGAGTATCCCGTCTATCACCCAACGACGTTACTTCAACGTATCCAATTGACAACCAGAGACATTCTTCAAAGGACTCGGTTGGGCAACACGGCCTTCCATCTACCACCAACCTACCGAAGTACAGCTCAGAGTAAATATTTATTGCATTTTCCTTTTCCAAATTAGCGGTAATTTAGAATGCATAAGATACTGTATTTACGATAGCACAGCTTCGCCTTTGTTCCTCAGTGTTCCCGCTCCTTTACTCAAACCCAGACCCTTTTCTTTTGTGTAACAAGCTGTCATATCTGTTCCGCCCGCTAGGGACGTTTTCCTTTATGACGTCATTTGCAATCAAGTTATGATTTAATTATGTGTATGTGTAATTCTGTGTGATTAGTTAGGTATTTAGTAAATAAATAATTAAACCCAATTTTGTATAGCTGATTCAAATTGTTAGCCAGGGTTCGTGCAGATAACCAAGAATTTACAACTTTCAGATGAGACTGAATTAAGATGGCGATTGATATTGACTGCTATTGATGTAAAATATTACTAGGCCTTTAAGAGTTTATTCGGAAGATAACAGCTCTATAAATATTATTTTGTGGTGCCCGACTCTCTAGTTTATTACATTTACATGATTAGCTCAATCAGGTGATATTAATTACGGAGAAATTATTTTATAGAATAGCATGTCATATCACTTAATCCGGCATAGCCAAAGACAGGACACTATAGTGATCCTATAATCCTATAGTGATCCTATAATCCTATAATGAGCCTACAGTGATTCTATAGTGATCCTGTAGTGATCCTATAATCCTATAGTGATCCTACAGTGATCCTCCCCAATTAAAGTGCCACCAACCTCCTGTGCAGTGAATACCATTTTTTATGTCTCTGCATGCAGTTTGAAGAAAGTTGCTAACTAGTGTCAGTGCAATTGCTAACTTGCGTTAGCACAATGACTGGAAGTCTATGGTAACTGCTATCATGCTAGTAGATACCATAGATACCATAGCCAAAGACACGACACCGGATACATGCTGAGTGACAAGTTGATACATTGAGGGAATGACTGCTACCAACAAAAAACAGCGCACACACACACTTGTAGTTTTGCTAGTTGTCAAATGGGCAGGAGGCTCATCAAGCCAGTGTCAGCGCCTCCAGCAGATAGCAGATAACTGTAGAGAGACAGTTACATACAGGGTATAAGGAGTTTATTTTAAGCCTTGGCAGATTTTTTTGCACCGTCTGCCTGGTGCAGAATATTATCCACCTCCTTTCAAGGGGCTTATCCGAGTTGTCCTGCTGACACTATTCATTTGTTTGATGGGAAGGAGCGCTCTACTCTGCCTTTTAACTGGGGATGTTCTGCTCCTGTTATTCTCCTGCCTATATCTCTTCTTGATTATGGTTATAAACTATAAGAGCAAAAAGTTGTAAGGGCATATACAGTTCTCTCTCTCTCTCCCTCTCTCTCTCCCTCTCTCTCTCTCTCAAATACTTAGTAAAAGTCTACTCTCCTTGCACAGTCTTCACATTCAATTATATTCCCCCTACAGATCAATACAACCTACTCTACATTTAAAAAAGTGAAAGGAAATTCTAGAAAATGTTCAAAATTATTATGATATACATATACATTATGATATACATTTTTTTTTACAAAGATGTCTTGATTGCGTATCTCTTCACACTCCAGAGATAATACTTGTTGGAAGCACTGTTGGCAGCCATTACAGTTGTGAATCATTTGGAATAGGATTCTAACTTTGCATTACACTATGTCATTGGATGTAGCTAAAAAGTTGTGTGAAAAAAATCAATTTCTCTTATGTTGATGACTTTTTACAAATCCAATCAGTTTTCCACATTGATTCAATGTCATCACATATCATTTTTGTTGTTGATATGACCTGGATACAACGTTGATTAAACCTGTTTTTGCCCATTGGGAATATTCCAACCTTGTCTCTACATTTTCAAGCAGATTTAAGTCAGGACTGAGACTGGACTATTCAGGAACATTCACCACCTCTTATACCCTGACTACACCACTCGCGTTACGTACATGAGCGTTGCAAAAATACATTTAGGAATCCATGTTATTCAATTATTCAATTATTGCACCCACACTGCTCGCGCCCGCCAACGAGCGTCTACGTTGCCAAGGGCTAAAATAGAAGTCATTGTCACGTTCTGACCTTAGTTCTTTTGTTATGTCTTCGTTTTAGTATGGTCAGGGCGTGAGTTGGGTGGGTTGTCTATGTTCCTTTTTCTATGATTTGGGATTTCTGTGTTTGGCCTGGTATGGTTCTCAATCAGAGGCAGCTGTCATTCGTTGTCCCTGATTGAGAACCATACTTAGGTAGCCTGGTTTCACTTTTGAGTGGTGGGTGATTGTTTCCTGTGTCTGTGTTTGTACCACACGGGACTCGTTTTTTCATTCATGTTGTTATTTTGTATTTCTGTAGTGTTCAGTTTTATATATTAAAATGGACACTTACTGTACCACGCTGCGCATTGGTCCTCCGATCCTTCCTACTACTCCTCTTCGTCAGAAGACAATCGTTACAGTCATTCCTATTTCTGACGCAGATCGCCCTGCAAGTCTTGCCTCTCCCATCTCCTCATTGGTTTATAGAAGCAGGTACCCACGTGACATATCCTCATTGGTTATACCCATGTGGGTGATTGAAAGACGAACTGTTTTGCTGGTTGTCGTGGTAATACTATGAAAGTGTAGATGCCAATCACCATATAAGTTCAAAGATGAAAAAGCCTGGAAGGAGGAGAGATGACTAGAAACGATTTTATGTGTGGATTAATTGTCGGAGTAGAGGACCTTGTGCATTTCAGGTAAAATAACAACTCAATGTTTATATCCCAGGACAAATTAGCTAGCAACAGCAAGCTAGCTAAATAGGACAAATTAGATAGCAGCAGCAAGCTAACTAGCTAAATTGCCATACATGTTTAATGCTTTTCGAGCTATCCCGAAATTAATGTCATTGGTTCAGAGTTTGTTTTGATATTTTAACCTGCGTGTCATGGTCGCGGTCGCGTTTGTAGGGGGACCAAATAAATGTATGCACGATAGCGCACGATCGCGCAGCCGGTTTGGGTTCTGTGTTAGAAAGCGATCTTTGGCATTACAATAAATAAAGTTAAATAAAGGTTAAATAAATGTGTGTAATTGTCTCGATGAAAAAAAACAACTCTATCCCAGGGTTAGGTTTTCAGAAGACTACGGTGAGTTTCCCTCTAACTTTTTACTATCAATGACTTCCAACAAAATGTACTGAACGTTAAGCAATTTTGATCATTTTGATCATTTGGAAAGTATTCAGACACTGACTTTTTCCACATTATGTTACGTTACAGCCTTATTCTAAAATGGATTAAATAAATTATTTTCCTCATCAATCTACACACAACGCCCCATAATGACAAAGCGAAAACAGGTTTTCAGTCATTTAAAAAAATGACCCTTTGCTATGAGACCCGACTATTGAGCTCAGGTGCATCCTGTTTCCATTGATCATCCTTGAGATGTTTCTACAACTTGATTGGAGTCCATCTGTGGTAAATTGAATTGATTGGACATGATTTGGAAAGGCACACACCTGTCTATATAAGGTCCACAGTTGACAGTGCATGTCGGAGCCAAAACCAAGTCATGAATCCGAAGGAATTATCCGTAGAGCTCCGAGTTCTGGGGAAAGGTACCAAAAAATGTCTGTAGCATTGATCAGGGAGGTGACCAAGAACGCGATGGTCACTCTGACAAAGATCCAGAGTTCCTCTGTGGACAACCATCTCTGCAGCACCCCACCAAGCAGGCCTTTATGGTAGAGTGGCCAGACTACTCCTCAGTAAAAGGCAGCTGACAGCCTGCTTGGAGTTTACCAAAAGGCACCTAAAGGACTCCCAGACCATGAGAAACAAGATTCTCTGGTCTGATGAAACCAAGATTAAACTCTTTGGCCTAAATGCCAAGCATCACGTCTGGAGGAAACCAGGCACCGCTCATCACGTGGCCAATACCATCACTACAGTAAAGCATGGTGGTGGCAGCATCATGCTGTGGGGATGGTTTTCAGTGGCAGGGTCTGGGAGACTAGTCAGGATCGAGGAAAAGATGAACGGAGCAAAGTATAGAGAGATCCTTGATGAAAACATGATCCAGAGCACTCAGGACCTCAGACTTGGGTGAAGGTTTTAACTTCCAACAGGACAACAACACTAAGCACACAGCCAAGACAACGCAGGAGTGGATTCGGGACAAGTCTCTGAATGTCCTTGAGTGGCCCAGCCAGAGCCCGGACTGGAACCCGATCGAACATCTCTGGAGAGACCTGAAAATAGCTGTGCAGCGACGCACCCCATCCAACCTGACAGAGCTTGAGATGGGATCTGCAGAAAATAATGGGAGAAACTCCCCAAATACAGGTGTGCCAAGCTTGTAGAGTCATACCCATGAAGACTCAAGGCTATAATTGCTGCCAAAAGTGCTTTAATAATAACGTCTTAGGGCTAGGTGGGACGCTAATAACCCACTTCGACAACATCCGGTGAAATTGCAGAGCGCGCGAAATTCAAAATACAGAAATAGTCAATATAAACATTCACAAAAATACAAGTGTTATACATCGGCTTTTTCTTGTTAATCCAACAGCATTGTCAGATTTCAAAAAGGCTTTATGGAAAAAGCATAACATGTGATTATCTGAGGACAGCGCCCCGCCTACACCAGCATTAAAAACATCTTCCAAACCAGCGGAGGTGTCACAAAAATCAGAAATAGCGATAAAATAAATCACTTACCTTTGAAGATCTTCCTCTGTTTGCAATTCCAAGGGTCCCAGCTACACAACAAATGGTTGTTTTGTTCAATAAAGTCATTCTTTATATCACAAAAAAGTCAGTTTAGTTGGCACGTTTCATTCAGTAATCCACCCGTTCCACTTGTTCAACATGCAGACAAAGGAATCCGAAAAGTTACCAATAACCTTCATCCAAACAAGTCAAACATTGTTTCTAATCCATCCTCAGGTACCTTAATATGTAAATAAAGGATACAATTTAAGACGGAATGTAATATGTTCAATACCGGAGATAAATAACGAAGTGCGCGCCCTCATCCACGCGCGCCTCAAGACTACAGTCAAAATGAGAGCCACCTTGAAAAACTACAACTACTAATTCATTTTTCAAAACACAAGCCTGAAACCCATTCTAAAGACGGTTGACATCTAGTGGAAGCCATGGGAACTGCAATCTGGGAGGAATTCCTTTGAATATCTCATAGACAAGCATTTGAATGGACTGTGACCTCAAAAAAATACATTTCGGATGGATTCTCCTCAGGTTGTCGCCTGCCATATCAGTTCTGTTATACTCACAGACATTATTGTAACAGTTTTAGAAACTTCAGAGTGTTTTCCATCCAATGCTACCACTTATATGCATATCCCAGCTTCTGGGCCTGAGTAACAGGCAGTTTACTTTGGGCACGTCAGTCATCTGAAATTCCGAATACTGCCCCCTAGCCTTAAGAAGAAAGTAAAGTAAAGGGTCTGAATACTTTTATTTAATTATACATTTAAAAAACGTCTAAAAACTTGGTTTTACTTTTTTCATTATGGGTTATTGTGCGTAGATTAATGAGGGGGAAAACTATTTAATCCATTTTGGAATAAGGCTGTAACATTCTCCAAATGTGGAGAAAAGTGAAAGGTCTGAATACTTTCTGAATGCATTGTATGATGCCCTAAGTGTTGTGCAAGGTTGGTAGAATCTTATTAAAAATTAATCACTTCTAGAACGACTGCAAAAGGTGCTTCCATCAAATATTAACTCAGGGGTGTGAAGACATATGCTATCAAGACATCGTAATTTTACATTTGTATTATTTAGGACATTTTTGTATAATCTTTCTTTAACTTTAAAAATGTGGAGTAGGGTGTGTAGGTCGTTAGGATTTTTTTTTGAATGTAATCTCTTGATAGATTACATTTTATGCCAGCTAAATGTGAAGACTGTGCAAGGTGACCATATTACTTACCTAATGGTGTGGAATACTGCCGATATGAGGAGTTCATTGTATATGGCAACAGTCATGTAGCGTGGTTCATGGAAGGCTGACGGTACGGTCCGGACAGCATAGCAGAGGTACACTCCCCACAGAAGAAACAGGAACTCGGCTAGATAAGGAGAGGTCAACAATACAGGTGGGTTAGACCAATGTCCTTACTATAAAATAACTCTAAATGCCCTTAATTCTAAATGCCCTTAACTCTAAATGTCCTTCAATCTAAATGTCCTTAACTCTAAATGTCCTTAACTCTCACAAAGAAATAGCAGAGATACAGTATATACTGTATACAACACACAATGACTGCTGACTGAAATTAGATTCTGGAAGTTCTGTATTATTTACGGCAACCATTGTTGCTTTGGTTGGTACCAAATGGCAGCAATACAATTCAAGGGTGTCCTCATGTTGCCTTCAAAGAATATGCACTGTGCACTCCGGGAGAGGGCACTGCTTTGCGGAAACGTTGGCCTATTGGATTGTTGGGTTTGCACATTGTATTGTTGGGTTTGCACATTGGATTGTTGGGTTTGCACATTGGATTGTTGGGTTTGCCCATTGTATTGTTGGGTTTGCCCATTGGATTGTTGGGTTTGCCTATTGGATTGTTGGGTTTGCACATTGGATTGTTGGGTTTGCACATTGGATTGTTGCGTTTGCCCATTGGACGGTTGGGTTTGCCCATTGGATTGTTGGGTTTGCCCATTGGATTGTTGGGTTTGCCTATTGTATTGTTGCGTTTGCCCATTGTATTGTTGGGTTTGCCCATTGGATTGTTGGGTTTGCCCATTGGATTGTTGGGTTTGCCCATTGGATTGTTGGGTTTGCCCATTGGATTGTTGGGTTTGCCCATTGGATTGTTGGGTTTGCCCATTGGATTGTTGGGTTTGCCTATTGGATTGTTGGGTTTGCACATTGGATTGTTGGGTTTGCCCATTGGATTGTTGGGTTTGCCCATTGGATTGTTGGGTTTGCCCATTGGATTGTTGGGTTTGCCCATTGGATTGTTGGGTTTGCCCATTGGATTGTTGGGTTTGCCCATTGGATTGTTGGGTTTGCCTATTGGATTGTTGGGTTTGCCCATTGGATTGTTGGGTTTGCCCATTGGATTGTTGGGTTTGCCCATTGGATTGTTGGGTTTGCACATTGGATTGTTGGGTTTGCACATTGGATTGTTGGGTTTGCCTATTGGATTGTTGGGTTTGCACATTGGATTGTTGGGTTTGCCCATTGGATTGTTGGGTTTGCCCTTTGGATTGTTGGGTTTGCACATTGGATTGTTGGGTTTGCACATTGGATTGTTGGGTTTGCCTATTGGATTGTTGGGTTTGCACATTGGATTGTTGGGTTTGCCCATTGGATTGTTGGGTTTGCCCATTGGATTGTTGGGTTTGCCCATTGGATTGTTGGGTTTGCCTATTGGATTGTTGGGTTTGCCTATTGGATTGTTGGGTTTGCACATTGGATTGTTGGGTTTGCACATTGTATTGTTGGGTTTGCCTATTGGATTGTTGGGTTTGCCCATTGGATTGTTGGGTTTGCCCATTGGATTGTTGGGTTTGCCCATTGGATTGTTGGGTTTGCCCATTGGATTGTTGGGTTTGCCCATTGGATTGTTGGGTTTGCCCATTGGATTGTTGGGTTTGCCCATTGGATTGTTGGGTTTGCCCATTGGATTGTTGGGTTTGCCTATTGGATTGTTGGGAGAAAATTCGGTTCCTCCGCAAAATGTTTGTGTGTGCGCCAGCTCATGCTTTTTTTCTAGACCCTTCAAAGAATATGAAAAACGATTCCATTTTTAATGAAGCAGCCTTGAATTTTTGACCTGTTATACCTGTTAAACATTCACTGTAATTGTATAAATAATGAATCAATCAGAAGTGTCAATGGTGCAATATCTAAGTACTAAAAACGAGAGACACACTCTAAAAATCCTTCCCTCAAGTTTATTTTGTTTTAATTTCAAACAAAGTTACAAAAGAAAATTCAGTCGGCCAAAATGAGACCTCTCTCACCATTGGGAAGTATACTGGCCTCACATCACTAATCTCCACTCACACACCTTTCAAAAGGCACAATTCACTGGGGGACAAGTGGCCAAATGTACGGCCCTCCGCCTGTCGTTTGATGCACAAAGTGTTGATGGCTGCACATCATGTAGTTACTAGCCACTGACATTTGCTAAGGAGAGTTCCCTTTCTGCCAACATTGATTTCCCACAGTGTGTGATTTCCCACACAGCTTGACTGCCAACCCACTGCCTTGTTGCCAGATCTGCTGATTGCCAGCCCACTGCCTTGTTGCCAAATCTGCTGATTGCCAACCCACTGCCTTGTTGCCAGATCTGCTGATTGCCAACCCACTGCCTTGTTGCCAGATCTGCTGATTGCCAGCCCACTGCCTTGTTGCCAGATCTGCTAACTGCCAACCCACTGCCTTGTTGCCAAATCTGCTGATTGCCAGCCCACTGCCTTGTGGACAGATCTGCTAACTGCCAACCCACTGCCTTGTTGCCAATTCTGCTGAGTGCCAGCCCACTGCCTTGTTGACAGATCTGCTAACTGCCAACCCACTGCCTTGTTGCCAAATCTGCTGATTGCCAGCCCACTGCCAAGTTGACAAATCTGCTGATTACCAGCCCACTGCCTTGTTGACAAATCTGCTGATTACCAGCCCACCACCTTGTTGACAGATCTCCTGCTGGAGAGGGATCCTCTCTAGTGTTCCAAGGTCGCTGGGGATTAGCAGACTGTAAGGCAGTCCAAGTCTCTCATCTCTCCTTTATTCTATGTTCTCAGAACTGTTCTCAGAACTGCTCTCTGTTGTCTGACTTAATGTTATTTGGGAGTGCATAACTGTGACACTAATTTACATTACTTTCTAAAAACTGTTCTCAGAACAGTACAGTAGTCCGTGTCTCTCCTCTCTCCTTTATTCTACGTTCTCAGAATTAGATCATATTCATTCGACACCAAATGGAAGAAAACGTACTGAAACAGGGAGGGACTACTTGGACTTACGGTTTTCTGTTGCAAAACTGCATGCCCCAGTTTTCAGAACTGTCGACTGTCTGACTCACCGTTACTCAGGAACCCATAACATTGACCCTAATTTACATTCCTTTTCCAAGAACTGTTCTGAAAACTGTAAGGCAGTCTCATGTTTCCTTTATTCTATGTTCTCAGAACTGTTCTCAGAACTGCACCCCGTTGTCTGACTCACTGTTAGTTTGGAGCCCATAACAGCAAGCCTGATTTACATTCCTTCAATAATTAACACCAAAGACAACATGGGAATCATGTCGGATTGCAGATTATAATTTATAAATAGTGATTAGAGTGTATTATTATTCATGAATATTCATAAATCACGACGACTTATTATAAGATACTTAGTATTTAACCAGTATGCATGGTGAGCTGTTTGTAAATGCTGGTAGGAGGGATAATTCATTTGAACTGACACAGACATGATCAACACTTTTTTTTAAATTAACTACAAAATAATTCATATAATAAGAGCCCCAAATAAAACTGTTTTTTAAAACCTGATAGCACCTTAGATGAGTGGGTATCGCCCTTCAGCCTACTCCCAACCCACACTGCCCTCCCCTATCCTGCACCGCAGACCGACCTCTCCACCATGTATATGTACAGGTTCACTAGCTGTCTCTGCCTTCCCTGCGAAGATGCACAATGTTCTTATTATGTCTTATGTCAACAGCGACCTGAGCTGTCCTCCTCCTTCCTTTACCTGAGCTGTCCTCCTCCCTCCTTTACCTGAGCTCTCCTCCTCCTTTACCTGAGCTGTCCTCCTCCCTCCTTTACCTGAGCTGTCCTCCTCCCTCCTTTACCTGAGCTGCCCCTCCTTTACCTGAGCTGTCCTCCCCTCCTTTACCTGAGCTGTCCTCCCCCCCCCTCCTTTACCTGAGCTGTTCTCCTCCTCCCCCTCCTTTTCCTGAGCTGTCCCCCCTTTACCTGAGCTGTTACCTCCCTCCTCCTTTACCTGAGCTGTCCTGAGCTGTCCTCCTCCTTTACCTAAGCTGCTTTACCTGAGCTGTCCTCCTCCTCCTTTCCTGAGCTGTCCCCTCCTTTACCCTTTACCTGAGCTGTCCCCCCCTTTACCTGAGCTGAGCTGTCCTCCCTCCTCCTTTACCTGAGCTGTCCTCCCTCCTCCTTTACCTGAGCTGTCCTCCCCCTCCTTTACCCTTTACCTCCCACCTTTACCTGAGCTGTCCTCCCCCCCTTTCCTGAGCTGTCCTCCTCCTTTTTGGGCTGTCCTCCCCCTCCTTTCCTTTACCTGAGCTGTCCTCCCTCCTCCTTTACCTGAGCTGTCCTCCCTCCTCCTTTACCTGAGCTGTCCTCCCTCCCCCTTTACCTGAGCTGTCCTCCCTCCCCCCTTTACCTGAGCTGTCCTCCCCTCCCCCTTTACCTGAGCTGTCCTCCCTCCCCCCCTTTACCTGAGCTGTCCTCCCCCTACCTGAGCTGTCCTCCCCCTTTACCTGAGCTGTCCTCCCTCCTCCTTTACCTGAGCTGTCCTCCCCCTCCTTTACCTGAGCTGTCCTTCCTTTACCTGAGCTGTCCTCCCTCCTCCTTTACCTGAGCTGTCCTCCCCCACCTTTCCTCCTCCCCCTTTACCTGAGCTGTCCTCCCTCCTCTTGGGCTGTCCTCCCTCCTCCTTTACCTGAGCTGTCCTCCCTCCTCCTTTACCTGAGCTGTCCTCCCTCCCCCTTTACCTGAGCTGTCCTCCCCTCCTCCTTTACCTGAGCTGTCCTCCCTCCTCCTTTACCTGAGCTGTCCTCCCTCCCCTTTACCTGAGCTGTCCTCCCTCCTCCTTTACCTGAGCTGCTGTCCTCCCTCCTCCTTTACCTGAGCTGTCCTCCCTCCTCCTTTACCTGAGCTGTCCTCCCTCCTCCTTTACCAGAGATGTCCTCCCTCCTTTACCTGAGCTGTCCTCCTCCTCCTTTACCTGAGCTCCTCCTTTCCTGAGCTGTCCTCCTCCTTTACCTGAGCTGTCCTCCCTCCTCCTTTACCTGAGCTGTCCTCCCTCCTCCTTTACCTGAGCTGTCCTCCTCCCCTCCTCCCCTTTACCTGAGCTGTCCTCCCTCCCCCTTTACCTGAGCTGTCCTCCCTCCTTTACCTGAGCTGTCCTCCCTCCCCTTTACCTGAGCTGTCCTCCCTCCCCCTTTACCTGAGCTGTCCTCCCTCCCCTTTACCCTGTCCTCCCTGTCCCCCTTTACCTGAGCTGTCCTCCCTCCTCCTTTACCTGAGCTGTCCTCCCTCCCCCTTTACCTGAGCTGTCCTCCCCCTCCCTTGTTTCCCTTTCCATTTTTCCTCGTTGAAAAAACTCTCCACATCGCTGTCCATATCTCTCTCAGGGTCCTCAGACAGAGCAGAGCTCACCGCCTCTCAGAGATCCATCCACTTAAACAGGGATTAGATGATAGGTCCTGATCCTCAGCTGCCTGTCACATTCCACTCTTAGAGACATTTTTACACACTGTTGTTTTGTCAAGTGGCAATAAATCACTCATCGATTAGGGTGGGATACGTGCTGTTCAAACTACCGCAACTCAAAAACCACACGCTGAAATCAGAAGAACAGCAGGCAAAGGTGTGGGGTGTAGCTAAGTTTAAACTAACATTATTCAAGGGTCGGCAGGTAGCCTAGTGGATAGAGCGTTGGACTAGTAACTGAAAGGTTGCAAGATCAAATCCCTGAGCTGGCAAGGTAAAAATCTGTTGTTCTGCCCCTGAACAAGGCAGTGAACCCACTGTTCTTAGGCTGTCATTGAAAATAAGAATTTGTTCTTAACTGGCTTGGCAAGTTGAATAAAGAATGAAACTTGGAATAAACCTATACATGGTTAGTTAGATGAGAACTATAAGGAACAGACCCATTTTTCTGTTAGTATCACACCCTGATCTGTTTCACCTGTCTTGTTTCCACTCCCCACCAGGTGTCTCCCATCTTCCCCCATTATCCCCTGTGTGTTTGTCTGTGGCCAGTTTGTCTTGTCAAGTCCTACCAGCGTGTTCCCATGTTTCCTGTGTTCTAGTCTTCCCAGTTCTGACCTTTCTGCCTGCCCTGTACCTGCCTGACTGAAAGTGATATCACAACTTAAAATCGAGAAGGCAGGTTTATCTCCCCCACCTTCTTCAAAAAAGTTTTTCATAGCATATCTGAAGAACTGCAAGCTATTGTTAATCTCTCCCTGTTCACAGGCACAAAAACTGCTATGGTGAAACCCCTTCTGAAGAAAAGTAATCTAGATTCTTCAGCTCTTAGCAATTTTCGACCAATCTCCAACCTCCCATTCTTAAGCAAAATTCTGGAGAAATTGGTTTTCAAACAGCTAAATGATTTTTAAGTGGCAACTGTATTTTGGAAAAATTCCAATTTGTTTTTCGTGCCCACCACAGTAGACTTAGGTAAAGTGGTAAATGATCTTAGAGCCAACACAGATTCCAAACAGCTCTCTGTCCTTGTACTATTGGATTTATGTGCTGCATTTGACACTGGGAGACCATGATGTCCTTCTGGACAGACTGGAGAGGTGGGGTGGCCTCTCTGGTCCAGTTCTCTCAGGCTGATACAGAAAGACTCATCCATGCTTTTATTACAAGCAGTCTTGACTACTGTAATGCCCTCCTGTCTGGTCTACCCAAGAAAGCTATTGGTCAGCCTCAAAACATACAGAATGCTGCAGTGTGGGTACTGACCAAGATCAGATGGAGAGCACACATTACACTGGTTTTAAGGTCTCTGCACTGACTGCCTGTGAGTTTTAGAATACATTTTAAGATTCTTCTATTAGTTTTCAAATCAGTCTGCGCTTGTGCACCTCAATACATGTCAGACATGCTTTTAAGTTACGTTCCGAGTACCCTTCTAGGCTCGGCCTAATTTATGTGCTCTGAAGTTGAGCTGGAGTTGCATGGAAAATGGTCCAGGAACAGGACGATGCCAAAGGACAAATCAGCCATTCCCTCTCTTAGGGGCTAAAACATATCTCTGCTATAGTATCCAGAGGACTGACTATAGAAGGAGTGATATAATAATACTATATTATATAATAATACTATACGATAGAATAATACTATACTATATTGTAGAATAATACTATGCAATAGAATAATACTATATTATAGAATAATACTATATTATCCTGGTTTCTATCTGAAACTTGTTCCCTGAGGATAACTCTGATGCTACAGTACAATGCATTCGGAAAGTATTCAGACCACTTGACTTTTTCCAAATTTTGTTACGTTACAGCCTACAGTCTAAAATGGATTTAAAAAATGTTTTCCTCATCAATCTACACACAAAAGACCCCATAATGACAAAGAAAAAATGGTTTTTAGACATTTTTGCAAATGTATATAAAAAAATATAATATATATCACATTTACACAAGTATTCAGACCCTTTACTCAGTACTTTGTTGAAGCACCTTTGGGAGCCATTACAGCCTCAAGTCTTCTTGGGTACGAAGCTACAAGCTTCGCACACCTGTATTTGGGTAGTTTCTCCCATTCTTCTCTGCAGATCCTCTCAAGCTCTGTCAGGTTGGTTGGGGAGTGTTGCTGCACAGCTATTTTCAGGTCTCTCCAGAGATGTTTGATCGGGTTCAAGTCCTGGCTCTGGCTGGGCCACTCAAGGACATTCAGAGACTTGTCCCAAATCCACTCCTGCGTTGTGTTGGCTGTGTGCTTAAAGTCGTTGTGCGCTCTGGAGCAGGTTTTCATCATAGATCTCTCTGTTCTTTGCTCTGTTCATCTTTCCCTCGGTCCTGACTAGTCTTCCAGTTCCTGCTGCTGAAAAACATCCCTACAGCATGATGCTGCCACCACCATGCTTCACCGTAGGGATGGTGCCAGATTTCCTCCAGACGTGACATTTGGCATTCAGGCCAAAGAGTTCAATCTTGGTTTCATCAGACCAGAAAATCTTGTTTCTCACGGTCTGAGAGTCCTTTAGTTGGCTTTTGGCAAATTCCAAGTGGGCTGTCATGTGCCTTTTACTGAAGAGTGGCTTCTGTCTGGCCACTCTACCATAATGGCCTGATTGGTGGCATGCTACAGAGATGGTTGTCCTTCTGGAAGTTTCTCCCATCTCCACAGAGGAACTCTAGAGCTCTGTCAGAGTGACCATCAGATTCTTGGTCACCTCTCTGACCAAGGCCCTTCTGCCCAGATTGCTCAGTTTGGCTGGGCGGCCAGCTCTAGGAAGAGTCTTGGTGGTTCCAAACTTCTTATATTTAATAATGATGGAGGCAACTGTGTTCTTAGGGACCTTCAATGCTGCAGAAAAGTTCTGGTACCCTTCCCCAGACCTGTGCCTCGACACAATCCCGTCTCGGAGCTCTATGGACAATTCCTTCGACGTCATGTCTTGGTATTTGCTCTGACATGTATGGTCAACTGTGGGACCTTATATAGACAGGTGTGTGCCTTTCCAAATCATGTCCAATCAATTGAATTTACCACAAGTGGACTCCAATCAAGTTGTAGAAAACATCTCAAGGATGATCAATGGAAACAGGATGCACCTGAGCTTCGAGTCTGACCTTCGAGATATTCCGAGTCTCATAGCAAGGGGTCTGAATTCTTATGTAAATAAGGTATTTCAGTTTTAGTTTTTTTGTACATTTGCAAAAATTTTGTGTGTGTAGATTGAGGAGGATATTTTTTTATTGAATACATTTTAGAATAAGGCTGTAACGTAACAAAATGTGGAAAAAGTCAACGGGTCTGAATACTTTCCAAAGGCACTGTGGATGTATGATCTCTATGCAAATGTTTTTATGGTCCAGGAATTCTGTCTCATTTCCACTGGTCTCATCCCCCACCACAAGCCTTTAAATGCTGTGACACCCTGTGGAGATTGGGCCAGGAAGTGTTGAGGTTACTGTAAACTTGGTATTTTTTGACTGGTTAATGGTGGTTGGTTTTGGGTTGAAAGGTTACACCGTCAGATGTTATAAATGGAATTACATGCCTTTGTTCTTTCTCTTATCGTGTTTCCAGTCATGGAGGAAGGTTGTATGATCAATTCATCATCAAATCCAAATCAAATCAAATGTTATTGGTCACATACACATATTTAGCAGATGTTATTGCTTGTAGCAAAATGCTTGTAGGAATTTACTAGGCTTCTAGGACTCTGACCTAGTAAGCATCTCTTTAATCGTGTTTTGTCCTGCTTGGAATAATGACTTGTAATGCTTCTTAATGCGTATCTTAATTTATGCCTTGCATGTGAATCCATGAATTGTACAATGTTAATTAAATATTTGTCTTTGATATAGACAATTCCCAGACCAATTCTTGCTAGTCAACGTCATCTCATTGCCTAATGCTTGTTAATATTAATTATCTTTATTGGAGTCAGATAAACATTTTAATAGGCTAATTGCTTCGTCTTTTTACAAGTGACGTGAGGTACTTATAATTTCATATATGATAACAATGACTGTACACTGCACCCTCAGGTCCTCTGGCACTGGCCTTTTAACTATCCCAAAGCCTGGGACCAAGAGGCATGGAGAGGCAGCCTTTAGTTACTATGCCCCCAGCCTCTGGAATAGCCTGCCAGAGAACCTGAGGGGACCAAGAGGCATGGAGAGGCAGCCTTTAGTTACTATGCCCCCAGCCTCTGGAATAGACTGCCAGAGAACCTGAGGGGACCAAGAGGCATGGAGAGGCAGCCTTTAGTTACTATGCCCCCAGCCCTCTGCCAGAGAACCTGAGGGGACCAAGAGGCATGGAGAGCCAGCCTTTAGTTACTATGCCACCAGCCCTGCCAGCCTCTGGAATAGACTGCCAGAGAACCTGAGGGGACCAAGAGGCATGGAGAGGCAGCCTTTAGTTACTATGCCCCCAGCCCTCTGCCAGAGAACCTGAGGGGACCAAGAGGCATGGAGAGGCAGCCTTTAGTTACTATGCCCCCAGCCCTCTGCCAGAGAACCTGAGGGTACCAAGAGGCATGGAGAGGCAGCCTTTAGTTACTATGCCCCCAGCCCTCTGCCAGAGAACCTGAGGGGACCAAGAGGCATGGAGAGGCAGCCTTTAGTTACTATGCCCCCAGCCCTCTGCCAGAGAACCTGAGGGGACCAAGAGGCATGGAGAGGCAGCCTTTAGTTACTATGCCCCCAGCCCTCTGCCAGAGAACCTGAGGGTACCAAGAGGCATGGAGAGGCAGCCTTTAGTTACTATGCCCCCAGCCCTCTGCCAGAGAACCTGAGGGTACCAAGAGGCATGGAGAGGCAGCCTTTAGTTACTATGCCCCCAGCCCTCTGCCAGAGAACCTGAGGGGACCAAGAGGCATGGAGAGGCAGCCTTTAGTTACTATGCCCCCAGCCCTCTGCCAGAGAACCTGAGGGGACCAAGAGGCATGGAGAGGCAGCCTTTAGTTACTATGCCCCCAGCCCTCTGCCAGAGAACCTGAGGGGACCAAGAGGCATGGAGAGGCAGCCTTTAGTTACTATGCCCCCAGCCCTCTGCCAGAGAACCTGAGGGGACCAAGAGGCATGGAGAGGCAGCCTTTAGTTACTATGCCCCCAGCCCTCTGCCAGAGAACCTGAGGGGGGCTGAAACTGTGGACATATTTAAAAGAGATCTTAAAACACACCTCTTTAGCTTTGCTTTTCCTTAGGGTACTTTTTAGTCTTTCAGTTTTTCTTATTATTATTTTGTTTTTTATCTTCCTAAATTTGTTGTGTAGTAAATATTTCAGTTTTCATTTTCATTGTTTTTTAATAATTTATTTTCTGTGAAGCACATTCTGTTGCGTTCCATGTCTCAAATGTGCTGTATAAATAAAGCTTGATTTTATTTGATAATTTCATTTTTTTTTGCTTTAACAATGTCATTTCAACTAGTTTCCCACTTGGTAATTGACTAGGGGTATTGACAAGAGGTCCACACTTCCGTCACAACTCACCAACTGCCATCATGTAATCCCAGCGGTCCAGCAGGCACATGCTGAACTGCAGCCCGTCGGGGGTGAGGCCCACATCGATGAGGGCCGACGTCCGGTCAGGAGTCTGACACACGGCCGAGGTCCAGGCCACCAGAAACCACAACACCACCAGCAGGATGACCCCCAGCAGACGCAGCACCCGCCAGCTGGTGATGTAGGGTGTCCGCTGTGCCGTACGGGACAGGAACACCTTCAGCACCCTGGAGAAGAGAGAGAAGGGTTGTTTCTGTTCTCAAATCCCAGCAGGTCAAATTTGGCACGTGACATCTAATCGTGTCATTTTAGGGTTTTATGGTTCTCGTTGAGAAGACGTCATATAACCAGACTACAACCAACTGGTGTCTGTTATATATAACCAGATTACAAACAACTGGTGTCTGTTATAACCAGATTACAACCAACTGGTGTCTGTTATATATAACCAGATTACAACCAACTGGTGTCTGTTATATCTAATCAGATTACAACCAATTTGTGGCTGGTATAACCAGATTACAACCAACTGGTGTCTGTTATATATAACCAGATTACAACCAACTGGTGTCTGTTATATATAACCAGATTACAACCAACTGGTCTCTGTTATATATAACCAAATTACAACCAACTGGTGGCTGTTATAACCAGATTACAACCAACTGGTGTCTGTTATATATAACCAGATTACAACCAACTGGTGTCTGTTATATATAACCAGATTACAACCAACTGGTGTCTGTTATATATATCCAGATTACAACCAACTGGTGGCTGGTATAACCAGATTACAACCAACTGGTCTCTGTTATAACCAGACTACAACCAACTGGTGTCTGTTATATATAACCATATTACAACCAACTGGTGTCTGTTATATATAACTAGATTACAACCAACTGGTCTCTGTTATATATAACCAGATTACAACCAACTGGTGTCTGTTATATATAACTAGATTACAGCCAACTGGTCTCTGTTGTATATAACCAGATTACAACCAACTGGTCTCTGTTATAACCAGATTACAACCAACTGGTCTCTGTTATAACCAGATTACAACCAACTGGTGTCTGTTATATATAACCAGATTACAACCAACTGGTGTCTGTTATATATAACCAGATTACAACCAACTGGTGGCTGTTATATATAACCATATTACAACCAACTGGTGGCTGTTATAACCAGATTACAACCAACTGCTGTCTGTTATATATAACCAGATTACAACCAACTGGTGGCTGTTATAACCAGATTACAACCAACTGGTGTCTGTTATATATAACTAGATTACAACCAACTGGTGTCTGTTATATATAACCAGATTACAACCAACTGGTGGCAGTTATAACCAGATTACAACCAACTGCTGTCTGTTATATATAACCAGATTACAACCAACTGGTGTCTGTTATATATAACTAGATTACAACCAACTGGTGTCTGTTATATATAACCAGATTACAACCAACTGGTGTCTGTTATATATAACCAGATTACAACCAACTGGTCTCTGTTATAACCAGATTACAACCAACTGCTGTCTGTTATATATAACCAGATTACAACCAACTGGTGTCTGTTATATATAACTAGATTACAACCAACTGGTGTCTGTTATATATAACCATATTACAACCAACTGGTGGCTGTTATAACCAGATTACAACCAACTGCTGTCTGTTATATATAACCAGATTACAACCAACTGCTGTTTGTTATATATAACCAGATTACAACCAACTGGTGGCTGTTATAACCAGACTACAACCAACTGGTGGCTGTTATAACCAGATTAAAACCAACTGGTGGCTGTTATAACCAGATTACAACCAACTGCTGTCTGTTATATATAACCAGATTACAACCAACTGGTGTCTGTTATATATAACTAGATTACAACCAACTGGTGTCTGTTATATATAACCAGATTACAACCAACTGGTGGCTGTTATAACCAGATTACAACCAACTGCTGTCTGTTATATATAACCAGATTACAACCAACTGGTGTCTGTTATATATAACTAGATTACAACCAACTGGTGTCTGTTATATATAACCAGATTACAACCAACTGGTGGCTGTTATATATAACCAGATTACAACCAACTGCTGTCTGTTATATTTAACCAGATTACAACCAACTGCTGTCTGTTATATATAACCAGATTACAACCAACTGCTGGCTGTTATATATAACCATATTACAACCAACTGGTGGCTGTTATAACCAGATTACAACCAACTGCTGTCTGTTATATATAACCAGATTACAACCAACTGCTGTCTGTTATATATAACCAGATTACAACCAACTGGTGGCTGTTATAACCAGACTACAACCAACTGGTGGCTGTTATAACCAGATTACAACCAACTGGTGTATGTTATATATAACCAGATTACAACCAACTGGTGGCTGTTATAACCAGATTACAACCAACTGGTGTCTGTTATATATAACCAGATTACAACCAACTGGTGTCTGTTATATATAACCAGATTACAACCAACTGGTGGCTGTTATAACCAGATTACAACCAACTGCTGTCTGTTATATATAACCAGATTACAACCAACTGGTGTCTGTTATATATAACTAGATTACAACCAACTGGTGGCTGTTATATATAACCATATTACAACCAACTGGTGGCTGTTATAACCAGATTACAACCAACTGCTGTCTGTTATATATAACCAGATTACAACCAACTGCTGTTTGTTATATATAACCAGATTACAACCAACTGGTGGCTGTTATAACCAGACTACAACCAACTGGTGTTATAACCAGATTACAACCAACTGTTATATATAACCAGATTAAAACCAACTGGTGGCTGTTATAACCAGATTACAACCAACTGCTGTCTGTTATATATAACCAGATTACAACCAACTGGTGTCTGTTATATATAACTAAATTACAACCAACTGGTGTCTGTTATATATAACCAGATTACAACCAACTGGTGTCTGTTATATATAACCAGATTACAACCAACTGGTGGCTGTTATAACCAGATTACAACCAACTGCTGTCTGTTATATATAACCAGATTACAACCAACTGGTGTCTGTTATATATAACTAGATTACAACCAACTGGTGTCTGTTATATATAACCAGATTACAACCAACTGGTGGCTGTTATAACCAGATTACAACCAACTGGTGTCTGTTATATATAACCAGATTACAACCGACTGGTGTCTGTTATATATAACCAGATTACAACCAACTGGTCTCTGTTATAACCAGATTACAACCAACTGCTGTCTGTTATATATAACCAGATTACAACCAACTGGTGGCTGTTATATATAACTAGATTACAACCAACTGGTGGCTGTTATATATAACCATATTACAACCAACTGGTGGCTGTTATAACCAGATTACAACCAACTGCTGTCTGTTATATATAACCAGATTACAACCAACTGCTGTCTGTTATATATAACCAGATTACAACCAACTGGTGGCTGTTATAACCAGATTACAACCAACTGGTGTCTGTTATATATAACCAGATTACAACCAACTGGTGTCTGTTATATATATCCAGATTACAACCAACTGGTGGCTGTTATAACCAGATTACAACCAACTGGTTTCTGTTGCAACCAGATTACAACCAACTGGTCTCTGTTGCAACCAGATTACAACCAACTGGTCTCTGTTGCAACCAGATTACAACCAACTGGTCTCTGTTGCAACCAGATTACAACCAACTGGTATCTGTTACAAACAGGTTGTTAGGCTCTAAATGAACCTAGTAAAATTCACGGATGATTAGTAAAGTTTATACCAAGTTTATTCACCCATCAGGGTGGCAGGTTAGCCTAGCGGTTAGAGCGTTGGATTTGTAACCAAAAGGTTGCAAGATCAAATCCCTGAGCTGACAAGGTAAAAATATGTGGTTCTGCCCCTTAGCAAGGCAGTTAACCCACTGTTCCTAGGTTGTTATTGAAAATAAGAATTTGTTCTTAACTGACTTGCCTGGTTAAATAAAGGTAATAGTAAAATGTTAGCTGCATTTTTATCTTCTACCACTGTTAGCATTCATTACACTGCATTATTCCTTCCACCACTGTTAGCATTCATTACACTGCATTATTCCTTCTACCACTGTTAGCATTCATTACACTGCATTATTCCTTCCACCACTGTTAGCATTCATTACACTGCATTATTCCTTCCACCACTGTTAGCGTTCATTACACTGCATTATTCCTTCTACCACTGTTAGCATTCATTACACTGCATTATTCCTTCTACCACTGTTAGCATTCATTACACTGCATTATTCCTTCCACCACTGTTAGCATTCATTACACTGCATTATTCCTTCCACCACTGTTAGCGTTCATTACACTGCATTATTCCTTCTACCACTGTTAGCATTCATTACACTGCATTATTCCTTCTACCACTGTTAGCATTCATTACACTGCATTATTCCTTCCACCACTGTTAGCATTCATTACACTGCATTATTCCTTCTACCACTGTTAGCATTCATTACACTGCATTATTCCTTCCACCACTGTTAGCATTCATTACACTGCATTATTCCTTCTACCACTGTTAGCATTCATTACACTGCATTATTCCTACCACTGTTAGCATTCATTACACCACTGTTAGCATTCATTACACTGCATTCATTAGCATTCATTACACTGCATTATTCCTTCTACCACTGTTAGTATTCATTACACTGCATTATTCCTTCCACCACTGTTAGCATTCATTACACTGCATGATTCCTTCTACCACTGTTAGCATTCATTACACTGCATTATTCCTTCCACCACTGTTAGCATTCATTACACTGCATTATTCCTTCTACCACTGTTAGCATTCATTACACTACATTATTCCTTCCACCACTGTTAGCATTCATTACACTGCATTATTCCTTCTACCACTGCTAGCATTCATCAGTGTTACGGCTTCCGTTATTACTTCTCCTATACTACTGCTGAAAGAACCTTGCCAGAGCTAGCAACAGTGTGTTCTCTGAAGTGTGGTCTACATTAGCATAGATATAAGGAGCTATTTCAACCTCTGGGGTCTCTGAGGGACAGACTATGATTGATCCTGCCTCATCTTTGATATCTGTGTGGGATTCTCCTATATTGAACTGACACTAAGGTTAGGTTTCAAGCCCATCACACCACGAGTAACTTAAATTGTAATTTTGTCAGGGGAAGTAGCAGGCTGCCCTTTGGCCCACTATTTTCTGCACTCACAAAACTATATTAACTGAAGTGGGAGTGGACAATACACACACACACACACACACACACACACACACACACACACACACACACACACACACACACACACACACACACACACACACACACACACACACACAAACACACAAACACACACACACACACACACACACACACACACACACACAATTTCTTACACACACTTGATCAGATTGAGTTGTTTCTCTGCTGTCTCTGTGAAATGTAAAAAGGCCAACATGAAAGCCAAGTCATTTCCAGAGGAGAGTGGAGAGAACTCTATGCTACGGTAGGTAGTGATTGAGAATGTAAAGTGCTACCTATGCCACTGTCCACTCACTTTGACTACTAAGTAGCAAAATAGAACAATGGCAAACCAGGACCAATTCTGAGAGGAACCTGTTTATTGGAGGGCACTCTACAGGGCAAACTCATTTAGGAGCATCATTGGGAGAAAAGACAGAAAGTTCTAGGCAGAACACATCTCATTTGGCCAAATCACATTTTATTTGTCACATGCCCCGAATACAACTGGTGTAGTCTTTACCGTGAAATTCTTGTTTTATACGAGCCCTTCCCATCAATAAAAATGAAACACTAACACAAGAGTAATACAATTAAATACAGAAGAATGGAACTACAGTATAGTTGGAGCTATATACAGGGAGTACCAGATCAATGTGGAGCTATATACAGGGAGTACCAGTACCAGATCAATGTGGAGGTATATACAGGGAGTACCAGATCAATGTGGAGCTATATACAGGGAGTACCAGATCAATGTGGAGCTATATACAGGGAGTACCAGTACCAGATCAACGTGGAGGTATATACAGGGAGTACCAGTACCAGATCAACGTGGAGGTATATACAGGGAGTACCAGATCAATGTGGAGCTATATACAGGGAGTACTAGTATCAGATCAATGTGGAGCTATATACAGGGAGTACCAGTACAAGATCAATGTGGAGCTATATACAGGAAGTACCAGTACCAGATCAATGTGGAGCTATATACAGGAAGTACCAGTACCAGATCAATGTGGAGCTATATACAGGAAGTACCAGTACCAGATCAATGTGGAGCTATATACAGGAAGTACCAGTACCAGATCAATGTGGAGCTATATACAGGAAGTACCAGTACCAGATCAATGTGGAGCTATATACAGGAAGTACCAGTACCAGATCAATGTGGAGCTATATACAGGAAGTACCAGTACCAGATCAATGTGGAGCTATATACAGGAAGTTCCAGTACCAGATCAATGTGGAGCTATATACAGGAAGTACCAGTACCAGATCAATGTGGAGCTATATACAGGAAGTACCAGTACCAGATCAATGTGGAGCTATATACAGGAAGTACCAGTACCAGATCAATGTGGAGCAGTAATAGTCCAAAGTTTGGACACACCTACTCATTCAAGGGTCTTTCTTTATTTGTACTATTTTCTACATTGTAGAATAATGGTGAAGACATCAAAACTATGGAATAACACATATGGAATCATGTAGTAACCAAAAAAGTGTTAAACAAATCAAAATATATTTGATATTTGAGATTCTTCAAAGTAACCACCCTTTGCCTTGATGACAGCTTTGAACACTCTTGGCATTCTCTCAACCAGCTTCATGAGGTAGTCACCGAGAATGCATTAAAATTAACAGGTGTGCCTTGTTAAAAGTTCATTTGTGGCATTTCTTTCCTTCTTAATGTGATTGAGCCAATCAGTTGTGTTGTGACAAGGTGGGGGGTATACAGAAGATAGCCCTATTTGGTAAAGACCAAGTCCATATTATGGCAAGAACAGCTCAAATATGCAAAGAGAAATGACAGTGCAGTCGCAAAAACCATCAAGCACTATGATGAAACTGGCTCTCATGAGGACCGCCACAGGAAAGGAAGACCCAGAGTTACCTCTGCTGCAGAGGATAAGTTCAATAGAGTTAACTGCACCTCAGATTGTAGCCCAAATAAACGCTTGACAGAGATCAAGTAATAGACACATCTCAACATTAACTGTTCAGATGAGACTGTGTGAATCAGGCCTTCATAGTCGAATTTCTGCAAAGAAACCACTACCAAAGGACACCAATAATAAGAAGAGACTTGCTTAGGCCAAGAAACACAACCAATGGACATTAGACCAGTGGACATCTGGCCTTTGGTCTGATGATAGTCCAAATGTGAAATTGTTGGTTCCAACCTCTGTATCTTGGTGAGATGCAGAGTAGGTGAACGGATGATCTCCAAGTAACCAGTGCTGTACTGCACCGCTGTAGCTCTGCGTTGTGTGTGGTTGATTGAGACTTCGGAAATCAGGTTGTTTTAATGAATCCGAATTCACTCTCTGCATCCCCCCCAAAAATACAAAACATTTGCAGAGCACAAATATGTTCTGCGAATCGTTGCCTCTTTCTACAACAGACACACAATACAGTGGACTGGAATCAGTCGTGGAGCAAGCCATCGTTCACACATACAGTATCTTAGCTAGCTAGTAACCACGTGTTGAATTCAGAATGTTAATATCATCCTAAAAAAGTACAATTACAATTGCATCTTGACAACACCATCCACTTATGAGTAACCTCTAAATATACATCATTATTCATGAACAAAACACTGTGTGTGTGACTTTGTGCTTACAGGAATCCAACTTTTCTGAAGACAACAGACAAAGCATGCCTCCCTCTCATAGTGCATCAACATTATCTGAGCACGAGCACGCAGGGCAGAACATAAATAAACACTACTCTACTCCCAGGTTGAAGGGCAAAACATAAATAAACACTACTCTACTCCCAGGTTGAAGGGCAAAACATAAATAAACACTACTCTACTCCCAGGTTGAAGGGCAAAACATAAATAAACACTACTCTATTCCCAGGATGCAAGGCAAAATGTAAATAAACACTACTCTATTCCCAGGATGCAAGGCAAAATGTAAATAAACACTACTCTATTCCCAGGATGCAGGGATGCATAATAACACATCAACATTCTATATTAATATATGAACCTGGTGAAATTCACAATGTATTTTAACAACTGTTACATCCACATGTGTGGTTCCCACCGTGAAGCATGGAAGAGGAGGTATGGGGGTGCTTTGCTGGTGACACTGTCTGTGAAGGCACACTTAACCAGCATGGCTACCACAGCATTCTGCAGCGATACACCATCCCATCTGGTTTGCGCTTAGTTGAGACTATCATTTGTTTTTCAATAGGACAATGACCCCAAACACACCTCCAACCTGTGTAAGGGCTATTTGACCACAAAGGAGAGTGATGGAGTGCTGCATCAGATGACCTGGACTCCACGATCACCCGACCTCAACCCAACTGAGATGGTTTGGGATGAGTTGGATCGCAGAGTGAAGGAAAAGCAGCCAAAAAGTTCTCAGCATATGTGGGAACTCCTTCAAGATTGTTGGAAAAGCATTCCAGGTGACTACCTCATGAAGACGGTTGAGAGAATGCCAAGAGTGTGCGAAAGTGTCATCAAGGCAAAGGGTGGCTACTTTGAAGAATCTCAAACATAAAATATATTTTGATTTGTTTATTTTTTATAATTTGTTTATTTAACCTTTAACTATTTATTTAACTTTATTTAACTAGTCAGTTAACAAGTCAGTTAAGAACACATTTTTACTTACAATGATGGCCTACCAAACACCACTTTTTTTTGTATACTACATGATTCCATATGTGTTATTTCATATTTTTGACGTCTTCACTATTATTCTAAAATGTAGAAAATCCAAACTTTTGACTGGTACTGTATATACATGGAGTACCAGTACCAGAACAATGTGGAGCTATATACAGGGAGTACCAGTACCATATTATGGGATTGATTTATGCATTATACAGCTTAGGTATATTCACTAGGAACAAAACAGGCCGAAACAGAGAAGAACCTACCTGAATATGCAGTTGCAAAACATTTTGCATACAGCATGTACTAATGAATACACCCCACGTGAATGACCTGTACTAGAAAGTAGACCTGTAGCAAACCTGTAAAGCTTCAGGATCACTGTTCCGTAGGCCGTGGCAAAGCCCAGGAGACGCACCCATCTCAGGAGGATACAGCGCAACACGCTGGGGCTGAAGTACAGTATCATCACCTAAACAGAAGGGGAGATCCACATTACTCTCATTATACTCTACTTCCCTTTTTTTTTTTTTTTTTTTTTTACAGAGGTAGTCCTACTTCTTTAGTAATGTTCCTGTTTATTAGACAGGGTAGTGAAACAGGAGCTGTTTATTAGACAGGGTAGTGAAACAGGAGCTGTTTATTAGACAGGGTAGTGAAACAGGAGCTGTTTATTAGACAGGGTAGTGAAACAGGAGCTGTTTATTAGACAGGGTAGTGAAACAGGAGCTGTTTATTAGACAGGGTAGTGAAACAGGAGCTGTTTATTAGACAGGGTAGTGAAACAGGAGCTGTTTATTAGACAGGGTAGTGAAACAGGAGCTGTTTATTAGACAGGGTAGTGAAACAGGAGCTGTTTATTAGACAGGGTAGTGAAACAGGAGCTGTTTATTAGACAGGGTAGTGAAACAGGAGCTGTTTATTAGACAGGGTAGTGAAACAGGAGCTGTTTATTAGACAGGGTAGTGAAACAGGAGCTGTTTATTAGACAGGGTAGTGAAACAGGAGCTGTTTATTAGACAGGGTAGTGAAACAGGAGCTGTTTATTAGACAGGGTAGTGAAACAGGAGCTGTTTATTAGACAGGGTAGTGAAACAGGAGCTGTTTATTAGACAGGGTAGTGAAACAGGAGCTGTTTATTAGACAGGGTAGTGAAACAGGAGCTGTTTATTAGACAGGGTAGTGAAACAGGAGCTGTTTATTAGACAGGGTAGTGAAACAGGAGCTGTTTATTAGACAGGGTAGAGAAACAGGAGCTGTTTATTAGACAGGGTAGTGAAACAGGAGCTGTTTATTAGACAGGGTAGTGAAACAGGAGCTGTTTATTAGACAGGGTAGTGAAACAGGAGCTGTTTTTATTAGAGCTGTTTATTAGAGGGTAGTGAAACAGGAGCTGTTTATTAGACAGGGTAGTGAAACAGGAGCTGTTTATTAGACAGGGTAGTGAAACAGGAGCTGTTTATTAGACAGGGTAGTGAAACAGGAGCTGTTTATTAGACGGGCTAGTGAAACAGGAGCTGTTTATTAGACAGGGTAGTGAAACAGGAGCTGTTTATTAGACAGGGTAGTGAAACAGGAGCTGTTTATTAGACAGGGTAGTGAAACAGGAGCTGTTTATTAGACAGGGTAGAGAAAAAGGAGAGAGTTTAGTCCCGTGTAGCTCAGTTGGTAGAGCATGGCAGTTGCAGGGAAGGGTTGTGGTTTTGATTCCCACGGGGGAACAGTAGAAAAGTATGTTTTAAAATGTATTCACTCACTACTGGATAAAAGAGTGCTACATGTCTAAAATGTAAACGCTAGAGCAGTGGGTTGGATTCAAACCCATGTTCACAGCGGTGCAGAGTAAATGTGATCCAGAGGCTGGACCACCCTAGGCCACTACATTATAACCGTAGGTTTATGTGACAGGGAAAACGCACATTAATCAAGTTTTTTGTAAAGGTGCCAGATTTTGTGCCAGACAACTAATTTTCAACTGTCGTCTCTCCCTAGGCAGATAGAACTAAACATCACTGAGGCATAGGGTGCCCTCATTTCTCTTTCTGCCTTGCTGACAAAACTTTAGCTTTTGTTAATAGTTGGATGGAGGCACCAGGTCATGCATGGTGAACTGAACCAAGGGGAACGTGCATTTGCTTTCAGCTTCTGTATGTTTATAGACTTATTTCATTATATATTCCAGCAGCTGCAGAATCACAAATATCACATCTCACATGATTAAAATAGATTTGTGTTATAAACCCCATACTGAATATGCAATGTATTGTGACAATTTGAACTGTTTGGGTTTAACCCTCAAGACGGAGAACTGGTATGTCAACCATGCAACTAGTATGTCAACCATGTAACTAGTATGTCAACCATGCAACTAGTATGTCAACCATGCAACTAGTATGTCAACCATGTAACTGGTATGTCAACCATCCAACTAGTATGTCAACCATTCAACTAGTATGTCAACCATGCAACTAGTATGTCAACCATGCAACTGGTACGTCAACCATTCAACTAGTATCTCAACCATGCAACTAGTATGTTAACCATGCAACTAGTATGTCAACCATCTAACTAGTATCTCAACCATGCAACTAGTATGTCAACCATGAAACTAGTATGTCACCCATCTAACTAGTATGTCAACCATTCAACTAGTATGTCAACCATGCAACTAGTATGTCAACCATTCAACTAGTATGTCAACCATGCAACTAGTATGTCAACCATGCAACTAGTATGTCAACCATGTAACTAGTATGTCAACCATGTAACTAGTATGTCAACCATGCAACTCGTATGTCAACCATGCCAGGGCTAGTCTACATATTTGAGAATCCTCAAGTTGAGCTGTTGTCCCAGCTCCACAGACTAAACTGCTTTGCTTTCAGCATAATAACAAAACAAAACAAAAAAACAGGATTTGGACTATTATACGATACTCACAACCTATCCCTGAAATAAAATGTGATGGCCTTTCCAAAACTTGGGGGGGGCAAATAAAACCACCCGAGGGCCAAATTCGTCACGCTGACCGCCAGTTGGGGAACCCTGCTCTATGGTATACCTTTGCAATTTATCCACTTCCAAGTCCCATGGTGCACTGTGGCAGTTTGAGAGATGGCAAGTATCCTCTATAATTAAGCAGAGCGACAGACACCTATCCCATGCGGCGAGACGACAGAACATCTGTCGCTGATCGTCAACCAGCCCGCTTAAACTCACAAACAGGGGAAATGTCACTCCCCGGATGGGATGAAACAATGGCTCAGTGCCAAGCAATGTTTGAAGCACATATCACACTTCCATGATATGAGAGGAGGACTCATTAAGCTGCAGAATTCACTGGGAGAAAATGTTGGCAATACCTTCGCTGAAGGGTACCTGCGTAAGGACTTTATAACACATTAGTAGCCCATACATACCACATTCATAAGCAGTACATGGGCACACTTTCATGATGATATGAGAGAGACAGTGTTTTTAATGGTGGGAGATTGGAAAAGCTTGGTAAAACTTAACTTGAAGGGTACCTGCATAAGGACTTCATATCACATTAATAAGCCATACCTAGGCCATTCATAAGCAGTACATAGGCTATTCATAAGCAATACATAAGCCATTTATAAGCCAACCATAGGAAATTCATAAGCCATACCTAGGCCATTCATAAGCAGTACATAGGCCATTCATAAGCAATACATAAGCCATTTATAAGCCAACCATAGGAAATTCATAAGCCATACCTAGGCCATTCATAAGCCATACATAGGCCATTCATAAGCCATACCTAGGCCATTCATAGGCCATACATAGGCCATTCATAAGCCATACCTAGGCCATTCATAAGCAGTACATAGGCCATTCATAAGCAATGCATAAGCCATTCATAAGCCATACCTAGGCCATTCATAGGCCATACATAGGACATTCATAAGCCATACCTAGGCCATTCATAAGCCATACATAGGCCATTCATAAGCAGCACAGGCTTTTCATAGATGCAACAACAGAAGTTGCCTGCATTCTTAATCCTCTACCCAAAGTGTGTTATATCAAACACGGTTAATAGGAAATGTGTGCAAAGCTTTGAGTCAGTCATCTCTCATCTCGCAGAGTCAGATCACACGTCTCTCATCTCGCAGAGACAGATCACACGTCTCTCATCTCGCAGAGTCAGATCACACGTCTCTCATCTCGCAGAGTCAGATCACACGTCTCTCATCTCGCAGAGTCAGATCACACGTCTCTCATCTCGCAGAGTCAGATCACACGTCTCTCATCTCGCAGAGTCAGATCACACGTCTCTCATCTCGCAGAGACAGATCACACGTCTCTCATCTCGCAGAGTCAGATCACACGTCTCTCATCTCGCAGAGACAGATCACACGTCTCTCATCTCGCAGAGACAGATCACACGTCTCTCATCTCGCAGAGTCAGGTGTGATAGCCGAATAGGTACACCCACAGTCTAGGGATTTGAATACGCAGTGTATGAAAGATCCACAGTTACTACTAGTATGACCTAACTGCAGCCACATCTCATGGCTCATGGCCAGAAGCAAAGAAAGCAGCCCAAGACTGGCAGCTTTGGATACATTTAGTTAGTTGATTTTCCTCCAGGAACCAAGAAGGAAGTAAGTATGGTAAGTATACCCTAATTGTCCAAGATGTATCTGCATGTAATACCATGCATATATTTTCAGAATGGACTGTAGGTTTTCCTCCCATGAAAAACAAGGTTCCCGCATCATGACTGTAGATGTGATGGACTGTGGACTTGACAGGGAAAAGCTATGAGTCTAACTCCTGTGTATCAGACTGTGTATCATACTGTCATTTTGGTGTCCTTCAAAGCAACATACATATAGTATCTGGGGGCTAGAGAGGTGAAGGTTTTGATTTTTTGGGAAGTGTCCTAAGTGTAACCACACACACACACACACACACACACACACACACACACACACACACACACACAACATCACGACATCACAACCTCTTCTCCATAGACTGGCCCTCTCACTGTACTGATGACCTCTGGCTAGTCTTAGTTGTATGTGTTGTAAACAAGCCCTGTCCACACAGAACAGCACGTCCCACAGTCCTCCATGACAGGCTAAAATACACCATGTCCCAAACAAGAGGTAAAACTAGGACAAACACACAAACACACACACACACACACACACACAGACACACACACACACAGACACACACAGACACACACACACACACACACACACACAATATCCAGTGGAGACTAACTGGCATGGGATCCTGAAACGAGCGAACGGAAGGGGGAATCCTGAAAGGAGCGAACGGAAGGGGGGCTACATGTTTGTTTCCAGCATCACCCAGCTAAGGTGGATCCCTCTTCTTTCCCCTTCCATATACCCCCAACTCCGCCCAATAAATTAATCAGCAGATTTATTTTTAAAACAAGTTGCGCTAGAACTTGATGGACTCTTTAAAAATGCATTGAGCGCCACAGTGGAGCAGCTGCACCAAGCTGAGGTGGGAGTAACAGCAGCAGCATAGAGAGAGAGAGAGAGAGAGAGAGAGAGAGAGAGAAGGAGAGAGACAGAGAAATAGAGAGAGATGGGGAGTGAGAGAAAGAGAGAAAGAGGGAGGGAGAGTGAGAGAGAGAAAGAAAGAGAGAGGGAGGAAGATAAAACAGAAATAGTGAGAAAGAGAAAGAGAGAGGGAGGGAGAAGAAGACAGAGAGAAAAAGAGAGGGGGAAAGTGAAAGAGAGAAAGAGAGAGGGAGGGGGAAGAAGAGGAAGAGAGAGGGGGAGGAGAAAGAGAAACAGAGAGGGGGACGTGAAAGAGAGAAAGAGAGGGGGACGTGAAAGAGAGAAAGAGAGGGGGAGGAAGAGAAAGAGAGAGGGGGAAAGTGAAAAAGAGAAACAGAGGGAGGGGGAAAAAGAGAAAGAGAGAGAAATAAGTAGATGGAGGGAGAGATAAAGAGAGAGAGAGAGAGATAAAGAGAGAGAGAGAGAGAGAGAGAGAGAGAGAGAGAGAGAGAGACAGAAAGAAAGAAAGAAAGAAAGCGAGAGAGAGATATCATCCTCAGCTCTGGCATCTTCCCCAATATTCGTAACCAAGGACTGATCACCACAATCCACAAAAGTGGAGACAAATTTGAACCCAATAACTACCGTTGGATATGTGTCAACAGCAACCTTGGGAAAATCCTCTGCATTATCATTAACAGAAGACTCGTACTTTCCTCAGTGAAAACAATGTACTGAGCAAATGTCAATGTGGCTTTTTACCAAATTACCGTATGACAGACCGTGTATTCACCCTGCACACCCTGATTGACAAACAAACAAACAAACCAAAACAAAGGCTAAGTTTACACATGCTTCGTTGATTTCAAAAAAGGGTCTGCTATACAAATTGATGGAAAGCGGTGTTGGGGGAAAAACATACCAAATTATGAAATCCATGTACACAAACAACAAGTGTGCAGTTAAAATTGGCCAAAAACACAGATTTCTTTCCACGGGGCGAGAAAGGGATACAGCCCCAAACTCTTCAACATACATCTACAGTGCTTTGGGAAAGTATTCAAACCCTTCAACTATTTACACATTCTGTTACGCTACAGCCTTATTCTAAAAAATTATAAAATTGTTCCCCCCCCCCCAATCTGCTCACAATACCCCATCATGACGAAGCAAAAACAGGTTTTTGGAAATGTTTGCTAATTAATCAAATTAACAAAATGTAATTTAGTATTCAGACCCTTTACTCAGTATTTTCTTGAAGTACCTTTGGCAGCGATTACAGCCTCGAGTCTTCCTGGGTGTGACACTACAAGCATGGCACACCTGTATCTGTGGAGTTACTCCCATTCTTGTCTGCAGATCCTCTCAAGCTGTCAGGTTGGATGTGGAGCGTTGCTGCACAGCTATTTTCAGGTCTCTCCTGAGATGTTCGATCGGGTTCCAGTCCGGGCTCTGGCTGGGCCACTCAAGGACATTCAGAGACTTGTCCCGAAGCCACTCCTGTGTTGTCTTGGCTGTGTGCTTAGGTCGTTGTCCTGTTAGGAGGTGAGCCTTCGCCCCCAGTCTGAGGTCCTGTGCGCTCTGGAGCAGGTTTTCATCAAGGATCTCTCTGTACTTTGCTCCGTTGATCTTTGCCTTGAACCTGCCACTGAAAAACACCCCCACAGCATGATGCTGCCACCACCATGCTTCACTGTAGGGATGGTACCAGGTTTCCTCGAGATGTGACGCTTGGCATTCAGGCCAAAGAGTTCAATCTTGGTTTCATCAGATCAGAGAATTTTGTTTCTCATGGTCTGAGAGTCTAAAGTGCCTTTTGGCAAACTCCAAGCAGGCTGTCATGTGCTTTTTACTGAGGAGTGGCTACCGTCTGGCCACTCTACCATAAATTCCTGATTGGTGGAGTGCTACTGAGGTGGTTGTCCTTCTGGAAGATTCTCCCATCTCCATAGAGGAGCTCTAGAGCTCTGTCAGAGTGACCATCAGGTTCTTGGTAACATCCCTGACCAAGGCCCTTCTTTCCCGATTGCTCAGTTTGGCCGAGCAGCCAGCTCTAGGAAGAGTCTTGGTGGTTCCAAACTTCTGCCATTTAAGAATGATGGAGGCCACTGTGTTCTTGGGGACCTTCAATGCTACAGAGATTTGTTGGTACCCTTCCCCAGATCTGTGCCTCGACACAATCCTGTCTCGGAGCTCTACAGACAATACCTTCTTTTTTTGTATTTAATACATTTTAGAAAAAGGCTATAACATAAAACGAAAATATAGAAAAAGTCAAGGGGTCTGAATACTTTCCAAAGGCACTGTATATCAACAAATTGTCGGGCACTAGAACAGTCTGCGGCACCCTGCCTCACCCTACTAGAATCAAATGTCTACTGTTTGCTTATGATCTGGTGCTTCTGTCCCCAACCAAGTAGGGTTTACATCAGCACCTAGATCTTCTGCACAGATTCTGCCAGATCTGGGCCCTGACAGTAAGTCTCATTAAGACAAAAACAATGGTGTTCCAAAAAAGGTCCAGTTGCCAGGACCACAAAATACAAATTCCATCTAGACACCGTTCCCCAAGAGCACACAAAAAACTATACATACCTCGGACTAAACATCAGCGCCACAGGTAACTTGCACACAGCTGTGAACAATCTGAGGGACAAGGAGGGCCTTCTATGCCAACAAAAGGCATGCCAATTAGGATCTGGCTAAAATTACTTGAATCAGTTATAGAACCCATTGCCCTTTATGGTTGTGAGGTCTGGGGTCACCTCACCAACCAAGAATTCACAAAATGGGACAAACACCAAATTGAGACTCTGCATGCAAAAATATCCTGTGTACAACGTAAAACACCAATAATGCATGCAGAGCAGAATTAGGCCGATACCTGCTCATTTTCAAAATCCAGAAAAGAGACGTTAATTTCCACAAATTCTTCAACCACCTAAAAAGAAGCGATCCCCAAACATTCCATAACAAAGCCATCACCTACAGAGAAATGAACCCAGAAAAGAGTCCCCTAAGCAACCCCAGAACAGCAACACAATTAGACCCAACCAAATCATGAGAAAACAAAAAGATAATTACTTGACACATTGGAAAGAATTAACAAAGAAACTGAGAAAACTAGAATGCTATTTAGCCCTGAACAGTGGCAGAATACCTGACCACTGTGACTGACCCAACAGTAATGAAAGCTTTGACTATGTACAGACTCAGTAAGCATAACCTTACTATTAAGAAATGCCGCAGTAGGCAGATCTGGCTCTCAAGAGAAGGCTATGTGCACACTGCCCGCAAAATGAGGTGGAAACTGAGATGTACTCCCTAAACTCCTGCCAAATGTATAACCATATTAGAGACACATATTTCCCTTAGATTACACAGACCCACAAAGAATTTGAAAACAAATCAATTTTGATAAACTCCCATATCTACTGGGTGAAATACCAGTGTGCCATCACAGTAGCAATAGTTGTGACCTGTTGCCACAAGAAAAGGGCAACCAGTGAAGAACAAACACCATTGTAAATACAACCCATATTTATGTTTATTTATTTTCCGTTTGTGCTTTAACTATTTGCACATCGTTACAACACTGTATATATACACTACAATATGATATTTGAAATGTCTTTATTCTTTTGGAACGTCTGTGAGTGTAATGTTTACTGTCCATTTTATATTGTTTATTTAACTTTTTCTTATTATCTATTTCACTTGCTTTGGCAATGTGAACACACTTTTCCCATGCCAATAAAGCCCTTTGAATAACATTGAATATAGAGAGAGCAATACAGACAGAGAGACAGAGATACCCAGGGTGCAATGAGGACATTGGAGTGAGAAGTTCCTGGGACCTGTGGCAGACGAGGTGAAAAGGGGAATGGAGTATTTTAGGGGGGGATGGTCACTCCACTGCAGTGCAGGAATAGCCAAGACAGAGCCGTCATCTTTGTGATGTTTTTCAGAAACATTGAGAACTGGAGCTGGCCACCCCAGGTCTAAAAGAGTAGGCCACCCCTGGTCTAAAACAGTAGGCCATCCCTGGTCTAAAAGAGCTGGCCACCCCTGGTCTAAAAGAGTAGGCCACCCTTGGTCTAAAAGAATAGGCCACCCCCGGTCTAAAAGAGTAGGCCACCACTGGTCTAAAAGAGTAGGCCACCCCTGGTCTAAAAGAATAGGCCACTCCTGGTCTAAAAAAGTAGTCCACCCCTGATCTAAAAGAGTAGGCCACACCTGGTCTAAAATAACTGGCCACCCTTGGTCTAAAAGAGTAGTCCACCCCTGGTCTAAAAGAGTGGACCACCCCTGGTCTAAAAGAGTGGGCCATTCCTGGTCTAAAAGAATAGGCTACCCCTGATCTAAAAGAGTGGGCCATCCCTGGTCTAAAAGAATAGGCTACCCCTGATCTAAAAGAGTAGGCTACCCCTGATCTAAAAGAGTAGGCCACCTCTGGTCTCAAATAACTGGCCACCCGTGGTCTAACACAGTAGGCCACCCCTGGTCTAAAAGAGTAGGCCACCCCTAGTCTAAAATAACTGGCCACCCCTTGTCTAAAAGAGTAGGCCACCCTTGGTCTAAAAGAGTAGGCCACTCCTGGTATAAAAGAATAGGCCACTCCTGGTATAAAAGAGTGGGCCACCCCTGGTCTAAAAGAGTGGGCCACCCCTGGTCTAAAAGAGTAGGCCACTCCTGGTATAAAAGAATAGGCCACCCCTGGTATAAAAGAATAGGCCATCCCGATCTAAAAGAGTAGGCCACTCCTGGTCTAAAATAACTGGCCACCCTTGGTCTAAAAGAGTAGTCCACCCCTGGTCTAAAAGAGTGGACCACCCCTGGTCTAAAAGAGTGGGCCATTCCTGGTCTAAAAGAATAGGCTACCCCTGATCTAAAAGAGTGGGCCACCCCTTGTCTAAAAGAGTAGGCCATCTCTGGTCTTAATGAGCTGGCCACCCCTGGTCTAAAAGAGTAGGCCACCCCTGGTCTAAAAGAGTTGGCCACCCCTGGTCTAAAAGAATAGGCCACCCCTGGACTAAAATAATAGGCCACCCCTGGACTAAAAGAGCTGGCCACCCTTGGTCTAAAAGAATAGGCCATCCCTGGTCTAAAATAACTGGCCACCCTTGGTCTAAAAGAGTAGTCCACCCCTGGTCTAAAAGAGTGGACCAACCCTGGTCTAAAAGAGTGGACCAACCCTGGTCTAAAAGAGTGGGCCATCCCTGGTCTAAAAGAATAGGCTACCCCTGATCTAAAAGAGTAGGCCACCTCTGGTCTCAAATAACTGGCCACCCCTGGTCTAACAGAGTAGGCCACCCCTGGTCTAAAAGAGTAGGCCACCCCTAGTCTAAAAGAGTAGGCCACCCTTGGTCTAAAAGAGTAGGCCACTCCTGGTATAAAAGAATAGGCCACTCCTGGTATAAAAGAGTGGGCCACCCCTGGTCTAAAAGAGTGGGCCACCCCTGGTCTAAAAGAGTAGGCCACTCCTGGTATAAAAGAATAGGCCACCCCTGGTATAAAAGAATAGGCCATCCCTGGTCTAAAAGAGTAGTCCACCCCCGATCTAAAAGAGTAGGCCACACCTGGTCTAAAATAACTGGCCACCCTTGGTCTAAAAGAGTAGTCCACCCCTGGTCTAAAAGAGTGGACCACCCCTGGTCTAAAAGAGTGGGCCATTCCTGGTCTAAAAGAATAGGCTACCCCTGATCTAAAAGAGTGGGCCACCCCTTGTCTAAAAGAGTTGGCCACCCCTGGTCTAAAAGAATAGGCCATCTCTGGTCTAAAAGAATAGGCCACCCCTGAACTAAAATAATAGGCCACCCCTGGACTAAAAGAGCTGGCCACCCTTGGTCTAAAAGAATAGGCCACCCCTGGTCTAAAACAGCAGGCCATCCCTGGTCTAAAATAACTGGCCACCCTTGGTCTAAAAGAGTAGTCCACCCCTGGTCTAAAAGAGTGGACCAACCCTGGTCTAAAAGAGTGGGCCATCCCTGGTCTAAAAGAATAGGCTACCCCTGATCTAAAAGAGTGGGCCACCCCTTGTCTAAAAGAGTTGGCCACCCCTGGTCTAAAAGAATAGGCCATCTCTGGTCTAAAAGAATAGGCCACCCCTGGACTAAAATAATAGGCCACCCCTGGACTAAAAGAGCTGGCCACCCTTGGTCTAAAAGAATAGGCCACCCCTGGTCTAAAACAGCAGGCCATCCCTGGTCTAAAATAACTGGCCACCCTTGGTCTAAAAGAGTAGTCCACCCCTGGTCTAAAAGAGTGGACCAACCCTGGTCTAAAAGAGTGGGCCATCCCTGGTCTAAAAGAATAGGCTACCCCTGATCTAAAAGAGTAGGCCACCTCTGGTCTCAAATAACTGGCCACCCCTGGTCTAAAAGAGTAGGCCACCCCTAGTCTAAAATAACTGGCCACCCCTTGTCTAAAAGAGTAGGCCACCCTTGGTCTAAAAGAGTAGGCCACTCCTGGTATAAAAGAATAGGCCACTCCTGGTATAAAAGAGTGGGCCACCCCTGGTCTAAAAGAGTGGGCCAATCCTGGTATAAAAGAATAGGCCACCCCTGGTCTAAAAGAGTAGGACACCCCTGGTCTAAAAGAGTAGGCCAGCCCTGGTCTAAAGAGCTGGCCACCCCTGGTCTAAAAGAGTGTTGGAACCCTGGTCTAAAGAACTAGCTATGTAATGTTGTTACCATGTAATGTTGTTAATATATAACGTTATTGCCATGTAATGGTGTTACCATGTAATGTTGTTACCATATAATGTTGTAACTATGTAACGTTATTACCATGTATTGGTGTTACTATGTAAGGTTATTACCATGGAATGATGTTAATATGTAATGTTGTTACCATGTAACGTTGTTACTATGTAACGTTATTACCATGTAAAATTGTTGCCATCATATAATGTTGTTACTATGTAACGTTATTACCATGTACTGATGTTACTATGTAAGGTTATTACCATGGAATGATGTTACTATGTAAGGTTATTACCATGGAATGATGTTACTATGTAAGGTTATTACCATGGAATGATGTTACTATGTAACGTTATTACCATGTACTGATGTTACTATGTAAGGTTATTACCATGTACTGATGTTACTATGTAAGGTTATTACCATGTACTGATGTTACTATGTAACGTTATTACCATGTAACATTGTTGCCATCATATAATGTTGTTACTATGTAAGGTTATTACCATGTACTGATGTTACTATGTAAGGTTATTACCATGTACTGATGTTACTATGTAAGGTTATTACCATGGAATGATGTTACTATGTAAGGTTATTACCATGGAATGATGTTACTATGTAAGGTTATTACCATGGAATGATGTTACTATGTAAGGTTGTTACCATGTAATGCCGTTACCATCATGTAATGTGGTTACCATGTAATGTTGTTGCCCTCATTTAATGTTGTTACCATGTCATGTTGTTTCTATGTCATGTTGTTACTATGTCACGTTTTACTATGTTATTTTGTTAATATGTAATGTTGTTACTATGTCATGTTGTTACTATGTCATGTTGTTACTATGTCATGTTGTTACTATGTAATGTTATTACTATGTAATGTTATTACTATGTAATGTTGTTAACATGAAAACTTTGTTACTATGTGATGTTGTTACTATGTAATGTTGTTACCATGTCATTTTGTTACCATGTAATGTTGTTACTATGTAATATTGTTACTATGTAATGTTGTTACTATGTCAAATCAAATCAAATCAAATCAAATTTTATTTGTCACATACACATGGTTAGCAGATGTTAATGCGAGTGTAGCGAAATGCTTGTGCTTCTAGTTCCGACAATGCAGTAATAACGAGCAAGTAATCTAACTAACAATTCCAAAAAAAAACTACTGTCTTATACACAGTGTAAGGGGATAAAGAATATGTACATAAGGATATATGAATGAGTGATGGTACAGAGCAGCATAGGCAAGATACAGTAGATGATATCGAGTACAGTATATACATATGAGATAAGTATGTAAACCAAGTGGCATAGTTAAAGTGGCTAGTGATACATGTATTACATAAGGATGCAGTCGATGATATAGAGTACAGTATCAACGTATGCATATGAGATGAACAATGTAGGGTAAGTAACATTATATAAGGTAGCATTGTTTAAAGTGGCTAGTGATATATTTACATAATTTCCCATCAATTCCCATGATTAAAGTGGCTGGAGTAGAGTCAGTGTCATTGACAGTGTGTTGGCAGTAGCCACTCAATGTTAGTGGTGGCTGTTTAACAGTCTGATGGCCTTGAGATAGAAGCTGTTTTTCAGTCTCTCGGTCCCAGCTTTGATGCACCTGTACTGACCTCGCCTTCTGGATGACAGCGGGGTGAACAGGCAGTGGCTCGGGTGGTTGATGTCCTTGATGATCTTTATGGCCTTCCTGTAGCATCGGGTGGTGTAGGTGTCCTGGAGGGCAGGTAGTTTGCCCCCGGTGATGCGTTGTGCAGACCTCACTACCCTCTGGAGAGCCTTACGGTTGAGGGCGGTGCAGTTGCCATACCAGGCGGTGATACAGCCCGCCAGGATGCTCTCGATTGTGCATCTGTAGAAGTTTGTGAGTGCTTTTGGTGACAAGCCGAATTTCTTCAGCCTCCTGAGGTTGAAGAGGCGCTGCTGCGCCTTCCTCACGATGCTGTCTGTGTGAGTGGACCAATTCAGTTTGTCTGTGATGTGTATGCCGAGGAACTTAAAACTTGCTACCCTCTCCACTACTGTTCCATCGATGTGGATGGGGGTGTTCCCTCTGCTGTTTCCTGAAGTCCACAATCATCTCCTTAGTTTTGTTGACGTTGAGTGTGAGGTTATTTTCCTGACACCACACTCCGAGGGCCCTCACCTCCTCCCTGTAGGCCGTCTCGTCGTTGTTGGTAATCAAGCCTACCACTGTTGTGTCGTCCGCAAACTTGATGATTGAGTTGGAGGCGTGCATGGCCACGCAGTCGTGGGTGAACAGGGAGTACAGGAGGGGGCTCAGAACGCACCCTTGTGGGGCCCCAGTGTTGAGGATCAGCGGGGAGGAGATGTTGTTGCCTACCCTCACCACCTGGGGGCGGCCCGTCAGGAAGTCCAGTACCCAGTTGCACAGGGCGGGGTCGAGACCCAGGGTCTCGAGCTTGATGACGAGCTTGGAGGGTACTATGGTGTTGAATGCCGAGCTGTAGTCGATGAACAGCATTCTCACATAGGTATTCCTCTTGTCCAGATGGGTTAGGGCAGTGTGCAGTGTGGTTGAGATTGCATCGTCTGTGGACCTATTTGGGCGGTAAGCAAATTGGAGTGGGTCAAGGGTGTCAGGTAGGGTGGAGGTGATATGGTCCTTGACTAGTCTCTCAAAGCACTTCATGATGACGGATGTGAGTGCTACGGGGCGGTAGTCGTTTAGCTCAGTTACCTTAGCTTTCTTGGGAACAGGAACAATGGTGGCCCTCTTGAAGCATGTGGGAACAGCAGACTGGTATAGGGATTGGTTGAATATGTCCGTAAACACACCGGCCAGCTCGTCTGCGCATGCTCTGAGGGCGCGGCTGGGGATGCCGTCTGGGCCTGCAGCCTTGCGAGGGTTAACACGTTTAAATGTCTTACTCACTTCGGCTGCAGTGAAGGAGAGACCGCATGATTCCGTTGCAGGCCGTGTCAGTGGCACTGTATTGTCCTCAAAGCGGGCAAAAAAGTTATTTAGACTGCCTGGGAGCAAGACATCCTGGTCCGTGACTGGGCTGGGTTTCTTCCTGTAGTCCGTGATTGACTGTAGACCCTGCCACATACCTCTTGTGTCTGAGCCGTTGAATTGAGATTCTACTTTGTCTCTGTACTGGCGCTTAGCTTGTTTGATAGCCTTGCGGAGGGAATAGCTGCACTGTTTGTATTCAGTCATGTTACCAGACACCTTGCCCTGATTAAAAGCAGTGGTTCGTGCCTTCAGTTTCACACGAATGCTGCCATCAATCCACGGTTTCTGGTTAGGGAATGTTTTAATCGTTGCTATGGGAACGACATCTTCAACGCACGTTCTAATGAACTCGCACACCGTATCAGCGTATTCGTCAATGTTGTTGTCTGACGCAATACGAAACATCTCCCAGTCCACGTGATGGAAGCAGTCTTGGAGTGTGGAGTCAGCTTGGTCGGACCAGCGTTGGACAGACCTCAGCGTGGGAGCTTCTTGTTTTAGTTTCTGTCTGTAGGCAGGGATCAACAAAATGGAGTCGTGGTCAGCTTTTCCGAAAGGGGGCGGGGCAGGGCCTTATATGCGTCGCGGAAGTTAGAGTAACAATGATCCAGGGTCTTTCCACCCCTGGTTGCGCAATCAATATGCTGATAAAATTTAGGGAGTCTTGTTTTCAGATTAGCCTTGTTAAAATCCCCAGCTACAATGAATGCAGCCTCCGGATAAATCGTTTCCAGTTTGCAGAGAGTTAAATAAAGTTCGTTCAGAGCCATCGATGTGTCTGCTTGGGGGGATATATACGGCTGTGATTATAATCGAAGAGAATTCTCTTGGTAGATAATGCGGTCTACATTTGATTGTGAGGAATTCTAAATCAGGTGAACAGAAGGATTTGAGTTCCTGTATGTTTCCTTCATCACACCATGTCACGTTGGCCATAAGGCATACGCCCCCCGCCCGTCTTCTTACCAGAGAGATGTTTGTTTCTGTCGGCGCGATGCGTGGAGAAACCCGCAGGCTGCACCGCTTCGGATTGCGTCTCTCCAGTGAGCCGAGAACGTTACAGTCTCTGATGTCCCTCTGGAATGCTACCCTTGCTCGGATTTCATCAACCTTGTTGTCAAGAGACTGGACATTGGCAAGAAGAATGCTGGGGAGTGGTGCACGATGTGCCCGTCTCCGGAGTCTGACCAGAAGACCGCTTCGTTTCCCTCTTTTTCTGAGTCGTTTTTTTTTTGGTCGCTGCATGTGATCCACTCGGTTACACTGGTTGTAAGGCAGAACTCAGGATCCGCATCGCGAAAAACATATTCTTGGTCGTACTGATGGTGAGTTGACGCTGATCTTATATTCAGTAGTTCTTGTCGGCTGTATGTAAAGAAACCTAAGATGACCTGGGGTACTAGTGTAAGAAATAACACGTAAAAAAACAAAAAACTGCATAGTTTCCTAGGAACGCGAAGCGAGGCGGCCATCTCTGTCGGCGCCGGAAGTAATGTTGTGCCTACGTTACATTGTTACTATGTCATATTGTTACCATGTCATGGTGTTACTATGTCATGTTATGTTGTTACTATGTAATGTTATTACTATGTAATGTTGTTATTATGTCATATTGTTACCATGAAAACTGTGTTACTATGTGATGTTGTTACTATGTAATGTTGTTACCATGTCATGTTGTTACTATGTAATGTTGTTACTATGTAATGTTGTGCCTATGTCATATTGTTACCATGTCATGGTGTTACTATGTAATGTTGTTACTATTTAACGTTGTTGCCATGTACTGTTGTTACTATGTAACGTTGTGCCTACGTTACGTTGTTACTATGTGCACTGTAAAACCGTATAAATTCTGGATACTCAAACATTATGAGGATTACCTAAAAAAATGAAGAAACTGAAATCACTGACATGAGCTGCACTACCTTCATATGAGTAATACAAATGCAGTTTTTTTTGAGTAAGGTATACTTTATTTTAACGCCCTACTAAGCCACTTCTCAAATAATTTACCAGTGTGCCTTGCCTTTTCGATTGAATTGTTTCCACACATGCATGACTGTATTTGTAAGTGACAGAGACACGGTTGTTGAATTTATTCATTTTCAGTCCTGTGGTCTTCACCAAGTGAGTTCCTAGGGCGAATATGATCATTCTAATTGAACCATGACATATGTCATAAGGCCTTATACAGTGGCCTGAAACCCATAGTTTACAGGCCACATCAGCCCTGCAAGTAGGGTTGCAAAATTCCACTAACTTTCTCAACATTTTTTCCAGTAATCTTCCAACCAGGATTTCTGGAAAGCCTGAAAAATGTACAAGAATTTTGCAACCCTAACTATAAATCACATTGTGCTGGCTTGCAAAGTGATATGTAACTCCTATTGGAATCTAGCCAGAGTCCAGCATTTTAAATGTGTATACACCCACAACCTGTATTCGTAACGACTGCCAAGGTTACAAATGGTGGAAGGAAACTGCCTAAGCTGTTGAAACTGGAACAACCATTTCAGTAACGGGTGCAAAAATTCAATGATTGGATTAGTTGAGAAAAAAAATATATGTATCGTTGTGTAGTATTACATTTAATCATTCAATGTACATGCAAAAACAAAAGATATTAAAAACTACTCAAAAAAAAAAATCTACCTGCAGTAGAGCATGCTGGGAAAAAAAGTTCATTTGTTACCATGTCTTTAAAACATTTAGTTGGTGTGAGTTCTCATGTAGTTTGAGATAGTACAACATAAAGATTTTAAGTAATTATGACTGTTCATTGGCTTTGAGTAAAAATGTTACAGTTCCAACTCTAGACTCAGAGGAAAAGCCCAATCTACAGTGACATTGTTCCAACTCTAGAGTTGGATCACTTTAAATCACCCAACCTCGCCCTTGGCAACAAGGACTTCTATATAGTCCCTCCTGAGTGGTTGATTTCTATGGCCTTGTTTCCCCTCTTTCTTTCTGTGTGTATTGATGTTGGGCGCCATTGGAGGTACTTGAAGTGAGTGAATTTGAAATCCCTGTAGCTTCATAAGAATGCCATGTAATGTTGGCTATAAGCTACCCCCAATCCCCGTCTGTTCCATATCTGTGGCGCTCCAGGTTGGACTGTACCACACACTTGGAAGCATTACTCACACATACCAGCTGTGTTGTCGTTCAGAATTTCTGTGTCTTGTTTTTGGGTCCGTTTTTTAATAAATAGCTGTGATATATAAATTTGGAAGGTTTGACACAAGCAATTGAGGGACAGATGGACGACGGACAGAGAGGCATACAGGCAGACAGACAGACAAACACAAATGCATGCACAGACACAGAAACACACACACACACGCGTTTGGAGACTTACGGGAAAGTAGAGAAGCAAGGCTCCAAACAAGATGGCTTCCAGGAGGACGAGACCAGACGCTCGGATCCTCTACAAGAAAGAGAGAGAGAGAGAGAGAGAAAAAGAGAGAGAAAAAAAGATAGAGAGAGAGAGAAAGAGAGATAAAAAGAGATACAGAGAGAGAGAGAGAAAAAGAGATACAGAGAGAGAGAGAGAGAAAGAAAGAGAGAAAAAGAGATACACAGAGAGAGAGAGAGAGAGAGAGAGAGATAACATAACATCAATCAAACACAGAGTTATTAGGATGACATCTACACAATCATATTATCTACTGAGTGCAATTGTCAGTAATTCAAATAATTTGAGTCAATGTCACAACACGATGACTATGAATTACCAAGATGATCTCTTAGTTGAGCTGCTCTGTTACCAATGACGTTAGTGAAAAAAAAGAGAGGACGGCGGTACATTTCTGGGACAAATTTAATTACTCATTATAGCCTAGAAGGTTAGGTCTTTTATGTCAATATGTAAATTTACTCTCCTCGGGGACTGTATTTCTGTAAGATTCTTATAGGAAACAACACGACTAGTCAGTTTCACACCACAAGTACAGACAGTTAGCTCATATTTCGGGACACAATTTACAGGCATGTTTAGCTTTAAAGAAACATTACACTCCAAAATCTGGATGTAGTTCCTGTATAATGACTTGCTTGACCCCTAAGCCCTGACCCCCCCCATGAGTCCTTACCTTGTTCCTGCGGAAGTGGTAGACCAGCACCATGGCCACTAAGTCCAGCAGCATACAGAGGCCCTGGAAGGAGGCTACGGAAAGCCGAAGGGCTCCGTCCTCCTGAGCCAAGCAGGGCGTGTCATCCCGGCAGTAGGGGCAGCCCTCACGGCATGGCAGACACCTACTGGACCCCTCCGAGGGGTCCTCACCGTGAGCGTGACCACCGCTCTCTTTCCCGGGAAAGGACAGACGGCAGGAAGACAGAAAAGATAGAGGATGACGTGTTGTGACATCAATGGGGAGGCAATTACAATGTACCAAAAAAATACTATTTGTCTTAATGTTGTTGTTTCTGTGGTTAATTTGTACTGAGCCCAGTAAGAGTAACTGTTGCTGAAGTAAATGCTAATAAGGACCGAAATAAACAAACTGTCAATGTAAACAGCTGGTAACTACTAGCCTTACATTTGATCTACAGTGAAACATTCCAGCCAAGACATTTAGAACCGCATTTGGGAAATTGGCCATGTGGCGGCAGATGGATTGGCAATTAGCAGGGTGTCAGGGTGCAACCGTTTCACAACACATTGTCATAAAACTTCAAATAACTCCGATGTGCGGGTAGCAAAAGCTCCAGTACAGAGTAGGTTCACAAGATCTGTAGCTACTAGATGTGTTGAGTTATTGTGGTCCACTACAGGGCTGTAGCTAGATGTGTTGAGTTATTGTGAGGTATGTAATACTTAGTATCACAGTCACACAGATGTTATTCATCCCCTCAGTAAAAAGTGTCTAACAAGCCTGTAATTATTCCACCGGTCCCAATATGCACATACTCTATACGTCTCAAATGTACATACTTCATAGTATGTACTTCAAAGTACTTCATAGTGCACTACTATTGATCAGAGCCCTAAAGCAGAGCCTCAGGAAGTGGTCGAGCTCTAGCAGACAGCCTCAGGAAGTGGTCGAGCTCTAGCAGACAGCCTCAGGAAGTGGTCGAGCTCTAGCAGACAGCCTCAGGAAGTGGTCGAGCTCTAGCAGACAGCCTCAGGAAGTGGTCGAGCTCTAGCAGACAGCCTCAGGAAGTGGTCGAGCTCTAGCAGACAGCCTCAGGAAGTGGTCGAGCTCTAGCAGACAGCCTCAGGAAGTGGTCGAGCTCTAGCAGACAGCCTCAGGAAGTGGTCGAGCTCTAGCAGACAGCCTCAGGAAGTGGTCGAGCTCTAGCAGACAGCCTCAGGAAGTGGTCGAGCTCTAGCAGACAGCCTCAGGAAGTGGTCGAGCTCTAGCAGACAGCCTCAGGAAGTGGTCGAGCTCTAGCAGACAGCCTCAGGAAGTGGTCGAGCTCTGGCAGAACCTCATGAAACGGTCGAGCTCTGGCAGAACCTCATGAAACGGTAGAGCTCTAGCAGACAGTGGGTGACGTGTCTTCTCAGTGGGTTATGTGTCTTCTCAGTGGGTTATGTGTCTTCTCAGTGCAATGGGTTATTTGACTTCTCAGTGGGTTATGTGTCTTCTCGCAATTTGTTGTTCTGAGTCATGTTTGAAGAATCACCAGTGTCGTGTTGAGTGGGGCACTCTGAAGCAAAACCTGTTAACAAAACACTTTACTTAAAACCTGTCCTTAAGGGCCTATTATTTATATCTTGTCATAATCATGTAAGATTGTCTTATAAAGGCTTAAACAAGGTGTGGGTTCCAGGTGTGTAGGTATCAAAATGAGAATACTGGAGACCCGCACACTGTCGAAAGAGTTAAAAAAGTCCAAAACTGAGGCATAAATAGTGCAGAAAGGTTAGTGATTTAGCCTTAGCCTTTAGTCTTACAATACATTATAACTTAATCATAATACATTACATCTGCATCATAATGCATTTAACCTGCATCATAATGCATTATACCTGCATCATAATGTATTATACCTGCATCATAATGTATTATACCTGCATCATAATGTATTATACCTGCATCATAATGTATTAACTCTGCATCATAATGTATTATACCTGCATCATAATGCATTTAACCTGCATCATTATGTATTATACCTGCATCATTATGTATTATACCTGCATCATAATGTATTAACTCTGCATCATAATGCATTAACTCTGCATCATAATGTATTAACTCTGCATCATAATGTATTATACCTGCATCATAATGTATTATACCTGCATCATAATGTATTATACCTGCATCATAATGTATTAACTCTGTATCATAATGTATTATACCTGCATCATAATGCATTTAACCTGCATCATAATGTATTATACCTGCATCATAATGTATTATACCTGCATCATAATGTATTATACCTGCATCATAATGTATTATACCTGCATCATAATGTATTATACCTGCATCATAATGCATTATACCTGAATCATAATGCATTATACCTGCATCATAATGCATTATACCTGCATCATAATGCATTATACCTGCATCATAATGCATTATACCTGCATCATAATGCATTATACCTGCATCATAATGTATTATACCTGCATCATAATGCATTATACCTGCATCATAATGCATTATACCTGCATCATAATGCATTATACCTGCATCATAATGCATTAACTCTGCATCATAATGCATTATACCTGCATCATAATGTATTATACCTGCATCATAATGCATTATACCTGCATCATAATGCATTATACCTGCATCATAATGCATTAACTCTGCATCATAATGCATTATACCTGCATCATAATGTATTATACCTGCATCATAATGCATTAACTCTGCATCATAATGCATTATACCTGCATCATAATGTATTATACCTGCATCATAATGCATTAACTCTGCATCATAATGTATTATACCTGCATCATAATGCATTATACCTGCATCATAATGTATTATACCTGCATCATAATGCATTAACTCTGCATCATAATGCATTATACCTGCATCATAATGTATTATACCTGCATCATAATGCATTAACTCTGCATCATAATGCATTATACCTGCATCATAATGTATTATACCTGCATCATAATGCATTAACTCTGCATCATAATGCATTATACCTGCATCATAATGTATTATACCTGCATCATAATGCATTAACTCTGCATCATAATGCATTATACCTGCATCATAATGTATTATACCTGCATCATAATAAATGTCGGTGGAAGAAATGGCAGCAGTTTTACAGGCACCCAACCAATTGTGCTATTTTGTGTTTTTTTTTGTGTTATTTGTAACTTATTTTGTACATAATGTTTCTGCAACCGTATCTTACGGCAAAAAAAGTCGGACTAGACTAAGTTTTTTCTTCAACAAGCAGGACGCACAGGACACTCTCCGAACACCCGATAAGGCCAACATCCCAGTTATTTGCAAGAGGAAGAGACGCAGGTACAGAGGACAGAGAGCGGGGTGCCTCGTAAGGATCCGCAGAAGGCGAGTGGGAAAGCTGCCGTTACAGTTAATATTACTCGCCAACGTGCAATCATTGGACAATAAATTAGACAAGGTACGATCACGAATATCCCACCAACAGGACATCCGAAACTGTAACATCTTATGTTTCACGGAATCGTGGCTGAATGTTATGGATATTCAGATAGTGTGATATTCGCTGCATCGGCAAGATATAACAGCACACTTCGGTAAGATGATGGGAGGGGGGGGGGGGTCTGTGCTTATTTGTAAACAACAGCTGGAGCACGAAATCTAAGGAAGTCTCTAGATCTAAGGAAGTCTCTAGATCTAAGGAAGTCTCTAGATCTAAGGAAGTCTCTAGATCTAAGGAAGTCTCTAGATCTAAGGAAGTCTCTAGATCTAAGGAAGTCTCTAGTAGAGTGTCTTGTGATAAAATACAGACCACACTATTTGCCTAGAGAGTTTTCAGCTATACTTTTCGTGGCTCGGATTTGATTGATTTGATTTGATTTGATTTGATTTGGCTGTTTGTTTACCACCACAGGCGGATACTGGCACTAAGACCTCACTCAGTCAGCTGTATAAAGAAATAAGCAAACAGGAAACCGCTCACCCAGAGGAGGCCCAAGAGGCGGCGCTCCTAGTGGCCGGAGACTTTAATGCAGGGAAACTTAAATCAGGTCTACCTAATTTCTATCAACATGTTAAATGTGCAACCAGAAGTAAATAAATTCTAAATCAGCTGTATTCACCTGTATTCCACACACAGAGACGCGTATAAAGATCTCCCTCGCCCTCCATTTGGTAAATCCGACCACAATTCTTTCCCCCTGAGTCCTGCTTAGAAGCAAAAATTAAAGCAGGAATCACCAGTGACTCGGTCAAAAAATGTTGTCAGATGAAGCAGATAATAAACTACAGAACTGTTTTGCTATCAGAAACTGGAACATGTTCCGGGATTCTTCCGATGGCATTGAGGAGTACATCACATCAGTCACTGGCTTTATCAATAAGTGCATTGAGGACGTCGTCCCCACAGTGACTGTACGTACATACCCCAACCAGAAGCCATGGATTACAGGCAACATTCGCACTGAGCTAAAGGGTAGAGCTGCCGCTTTCAAGGTGCGGGACTCTAACCCGGAAGCTTATGAGAAATCCTGCTATGCCCTCCGATGAACCATCAAACAGGCAAAGCGTCAATACAGGGCTAAGATTGAAACGTACAACACTGGCTCTGACGCTCGTCAGATGTGGCAGGGCTTGCAAACTATTACAGACTACAAAGGAAAGCACAGCTGCGAGCTGCTCAGTGACACGAGCCTACCAGACGAGCTAAATCACTTCTATGCTCACTTCAAAGCAACTCTGAGGCATGCATGAGAGCATCAGCTGTTCCGGACGACTGTGTGATCACGCTCCCCATAGCCAACGTGAGTAAGACAGACGGATTACCAGGACGTGTGCTCCGGGGATGTGCTGACCAACTGGCAGGTGTCTTCACTGACATTTTCAACATGTCCCTGATTGAGTCTATAATACCAACATGTTTCAAGCAGACCATCATAGTCCCTGTGCCCAGGAAAACGAAGGCAACCTGCCTAAATGACTACAGATCCGTAGCACTCATGTCCGTAGCCATAAAGTGCTTTGAAAGGCTGGTCATGGCTCACATCAACACCATCAACACCATTATGCCAGAAACCCTAGACCCACTTCAATTTGCATACCGCCCAAACACATCCACAGATGATGCAATCTCTATTGCACTCCACACTGCCCTTTCCCACCTGGACAAAATAAATACCTACGTGAGTGTAGTATCCTTAAAGGCTTAGAGTTACAACTCATGAGACTTAAGTACAGTTTAGTATTTTATTGTAACTTAGAATTACATTCTTTGATGAACCTGGCTTTTAAAACTACCTGAAGCTTTTTTAATCATAGTTATATAGGCAGACATAGGACATAGCTACGGATAGCGGAAAGAAAACCTCCATCTTGAGCCATCTATTGGTAAAGATAAATATACCAGGTTACAAATCAAAATCAAATCAAATCAAATTTTATTTGTCACATACACATGGTTAGCAGATGTTAATGCGAGTGTAGCGAAATGCTTGTGCTTCTAGTTCCGACAATGCAGTAATAACCAACAAGTAATCTAACTAACAATTCCAAAACTACTGTCTTATACACAGTGTAAGGGGATAAAGAATATGTACATAAGGATATATGAATGAGTGATGGTACAGAGCAGCATAGGCAAGATACAGTAGCTGATATCGAGTACAGTATATACATATGAGATGAGTATGTAAACAAAGTGGCATAGTTAAAGTGGCTAGTGATACATGTATTACATAAGGATGCAGTCGATGATATAGAGTACAGTATATACGTATGCATATGAGATGAATAATGTAGGGTAAGTAACATTATATAAGGTAGCATTGTTTAAAGTGGCTAGTGATATATTTACATCATTTCCCATCAATTCCCATTATTAAAGTGGCTGGAGTTGAGTCAGTGTCATTGTCAGTGTGTTGGCAGCAGCCACTCAATGTTAGTGGTGGCTGTTTAACAGTCTGATGGCCTTGAGATAGAAGCTGTTTTTCAGTCTCTCGGTCCCAGCTTTGATGCACCTGTACTGACCTCGCCTTCTGGATGATAGCGGGGTGAACAGGCAGTGGCTCGGGTGGTTGATGTCCTTGATGATCTTTATGGCCTTCCTGTAACATCGGGTGGTGTAGGTGTCCTGGAGGGCAGGTAGTTTGCCCCCGGTGATGCGTTGTGCAGACCTCACTACCCTCTGGAGAGCCTTACGGTTGAGGGCGGAGCAGTTGCCGTACCAGGCGGTGATACAGCCCGCCAGGATGCTCTCGATTGTGCATCTGTAGAAGTTTGTGAGTGCTTTTGGTGACAAGCCGAATTTCTTCAGCCTCCTGAGGTTGAAGAGGCGCTGCTGCGCCTTCTTCACGATGCTGTCTGTGTGAGTGGACCAATTCAGTTTGTCTGTGATGTGTATGCCGAGGAACTTAAAACTTGCTACCCTCTCCACTACTGTTCCATCGATGTGGATAGGAGGGTGTTCCTCTGCTGCTGTTTCCTGAAGTCCACAATCATCTCCTTAGTTTTGTTGACGTTGAGTGTGAGGTTATTTTCCTGACACCACACTCCGAGGGCCCTCACCTCCTCCCTGTAGGCCGTCTCGTCGTTGTTGGTAATCAAGCCTACCACTGTTGTGTCGTCCGCAAACTTGATGATTGAGTTGGAGGTGTGCGTGGCCACGCAGTCGTGGGTGAACAGGGAGTACAGGAGAGGGCTCAGAACGCACCCTTGTGGGGCCCCAGTGTTGAGGATCAGCGGGGAGGAGATGTTGTTGCCTACAGTGAGAATGCTATTCATTGACTACAGCTCAGCGTTCAACACCATAGTACCCTCAAAGCTCATCATTAAGCTAAGGATCCTGGGACTAAACACCTCCCTCTGCAACTGGATCCTGGACTTCCTGATGGGCCGCCCCCAGGTGGTGAGGGTAGGCAGCAACACTTCTGCCATGCTGATCCTCAACACTGGAGCCCCTCAGGGGTGTGTGCTCAGTCCCCTCCTGTAGTCCCTGTTCACTCACGACTGCATGGCCAGGCACGACTCCAACACCATCATTTTTAAGTTTGCAGATGACACAACAGTGGAAGGCCTGAATAACATAATAAGGTGCCAGAATAACAACCTATACCTCAACGTAACCAAGACTAAGGGGATGATTGTGGACTACAGGAAAAGGAGCACCGAGCAAGCCCCCATTCTCAATGACGGGGCTGTAATGGAGCAGGTTGAGAGCTTCAAATTCCATGGTGTCCACATCAACAATAAACTAGAATGGTCCAAACACACCAAGACAGTCGTGAAGAGGGCACAGCAAAGCCTATTCCCCCTCAGGAAAGTAAAAAGATTTGGCATGGGTTCTCAGATCCTCAAAAGGTTCTACAGCTGCAACATCGAGAGCATTGTGACTGGTTGCATCACTGCCTGGTACGGCAACTGCTCGGCCTCCGACAGCAAGGCCCTACAGAGGGTAATCCATACAGCCCAGTACATCACTGAGGCTAAGCTGCCTGCCATCTAGGACCTTTATACCAGGTGGTGTCAGAGGAAGGCCCTAAAAATTGTCTAAGACTCTAGCTACCCAAGTCACAGACTGTTCTCTCCACTACCGCACTGCAAGCGGTATTGGAGTGCCTAGTCTAGGACAAAAAGGCTTCTCAGCAGTTTTTACTCACAAGCCATAAGACTCCTGAACAGGTAATCAAATGGCTACCAAGACTATTTGCATTTTGTGACAACCCCCCCTCCAACCCCTCTTTTATGTTGCTGCTAGTCTCTGTTTAACATATATGCATAGTCACTTCAATTATACATTCATGTACATACTACCTCAATTGGCCTGACCAACCAGTGCCCCCGCACATTGGCTAACCGGGCAATCTGCATTGTGTCCCTCCACCAACCACCCGCCAACCCCTCTTTTACGCTACTGCTACTCTCTGTTTATCATATATGCATAGTCACTTTAACCATATCTACATAATACCTCAATTAGCATGACTAACCGGTATCTGTATATAGCCTCACTACTGTTATAACCTCACTACTGTATATAGCCTCGCTTCTGTATATAGCCTCGCTACTGTATATAACCTCACTACTGTCTATAGCCCCGCTTCTGTCATAGACTCGCTACTGTCTATAGACTCGCTACTGTCATAGACTCGCTACTGTCATAGACTCGCTACTGTCTATAGCCCCGCTTCTGTCATAGACTCGCTACTGTCATAGACTCGCTACTGTCATAGACTCGCTACTGTCTATAGCCCCGCTTCTGTCATAGACTCGCTACTGTCATAGACTCGCTACTGTCATAGACTCGCTACTGTCATAGACTCGCTACTGTCATAGACTCGCTACTGTCTATAGCCCCGCTTCTGTCATAGACTCGCTACTGTCATAGACTCGCTACTGTCTATAGCCCCGCTTCTGTCATAGACTCGCTACTGTCTATAGACTCGCTACTGTCATAGACTCGCTACTGTCATAGACTCGCTACTGTCATAGACTCGCTACTGTCTATAGCCCCGCTTCTGTCATAGACTCGCTACTGTCATAGACTCGCTACTGTATATAGACTCGCTACTGTCATAGACTCGCTACTGTCTATAGCCCCGCTTCTGTCATAGACTCGCTACTGTCATAGACTCGCTACTGTCTATAGCCCCGCTTCTGTCATAGACTCGCTACTGTCATAGACTCGCTACTGTATATAGACTCGCTACTGTCATAGACTCGCTACTGTCATAGACTCGCTACTGTCTATAGACTCGCTACTGTCATAGACTCGCTACTGTCTATAGACTCGCTACTGTCATAGACTCGCTACTGTCTATAGACTCGCTACTGTCTATATCCTCGCTACTGTATATAACCTCGCTACTGTCTATAGCCTCGCTACTGTATATAACCTCGCTACTGTATATAGCCTCGCTACTGTCATAGCCTCGCTACTGTCTATAGCCTCGCTACTGTCATAGCCTCGCTACTGTCTATAGCCTCGCTACTGTATATAGCCTCGCTACTGTATATAGCCTCGCTACTGTCTATAGCCTCGCTACTGTATATAGCCTCGCTACTGTATATAGCCTCGCTACTGTTATCGCCTCGCTACTGTATATAGCCTCGCTACTGTCTATAGCCTCTCTCCTGTATATAGCCTCGCTACTGTCTATAGCCTCGCTACTGTATATAGCCTCGCTACTGTATATAGCCTCGCTACTGTTATCGCCTCGCTACTGTATATAGCCTCTCTCCTGTATATAGCCTCTCTCCTGTATATAGCCTCACTACTGTATATAGCCTCACTACTGTATATAGCCTCTCTACTGTATATAGCCTCTCTACTGTATATAGCCCCTCGACTGTATATAGCCCCTCTACTGTATATAGCCTCTCTACTGTATATAGCCCCTCTACTGTATATAGCCTCTCTACTGTATATAGCCTCTCTACTGTATATAGCCTCTCTACTGTATATAGCCCTCTACTGTATATAGCCTCTCTACTGTATATAGCCCCTCTACTGTATATAGCCCTCGACTGTATATAGCCTCTCTACTGTATATAGCCTCTCTACCCTATATAGCCGCTCTACTGTATATAGCCTCTCTACTGTATATAGCCTCTCTACTGTATATAGCCTCTCTACTGTATATAGCCTCTCTACAGTATATAGCCTAGCTACTGTATATAGCCTCTCTCCTGTATATAGCCTCACTACTGTATATAGCCTCACTACTGTATATAGCCTCTCTACTGTATATAGCCTCTCTACTGTATATAGCCCTCGACTGTATATAGCCTCTCTACTGTATATAGCCTCTCTACCCTATATAGCCGCTCTACTGTATATAGCCTCTCTACTGTATATAGCCTCTCTACTGTATATAGCCTCTCTACAGTATATAGCCTAGCTACTGTATATAGCCTCTCTACTGTATATAGCCTCTCTACTGTATATAACCTAGCTACTGTATATAGCCTCTCTACTGTATATAGCCTCTCTACTGTATATAGCCTCTCTACTGTATATAGCCTAGCTACTGTATATAGCCTCTACTGTATATAGCCTCTCTACCTTATATAACCTAGCTACTGTATATAGCCTCTCTACAGTATATATCCTCTCTACTGTATTTAGCCTCACTACTGTATATAGCCTCTCTACTGTATATAGCCTCTCTACTGTATATAGCCTCTCTACTGTATATAGCCTCACTACTGTATTTAGCTTCACTACTGTATATAGCCTCTCTACTGTATATAGCCTCTCTACTGTATATAGCCTCTCTACTGTATATAGCCTCTCTACTGTATATAGCCTTGCTACTGTATATAGCCTCACTACTGTATATAGCCTCGCTACTGTATATAGCCTCTCTACTGTATATAGCCTCACTACTCTTATTTTTCACTGCCTTTTTACTGTTGTTTTTATTTCTTTACTTACCTATTGTTCACCTAATACTTCTTTTGCACTTTTGGTTAGAGCGTATAGGTAAGCATTTCACTGTAAGGTCTACTAAACTTGTTATTCAGCATTTCACTGTGAGGTCTAATACACCTGTTGTAATTCAGCATTTCACTGTAAGGTCTACTACACCTGTTGTATTCAGCATTTCACTGTAAGGTCTACTACACTTGTTATTCAGCATTTCACTGTGAGGTCTAATACACCTGTTGTATTCAGCATTTCACTGTAAGGTCTACTACACCTGTTGTATTCAGCATTTCACTGTAAGGTTCACTGTAAGGACAGGTGAATGACGTGGACTCAGTGCTCTCCACTCCACTAGGAATAAACCCGACAGGTGAATGACGTGGACTCAGTGCTCTCCACTCCACTAGGAATAAACCTGACAGGTGAATGACATGGACTCAGTGTTCTCCACTCCACTAGGAATAAACCCGACAGGTGAATGACGTGGACTCAGTGTTCTCCACTCCACTAGGAATAAACCCGACAGGTGAATGACGTGGACTCAGTGCTCTCCACTCCCCTAGGAATAAACCCGACAGGTGAATGACGTGGACTCAGTGTTCTCCACTCCACTAGGAATAAACCCGACAGGTGAATGACGTGGACTCAGTGCTCTCCACTCCACTAGGATTAAACCCGACAGGTGAATGACGTGGACTCAGTGTTCTCCACTCCCCTAGGAATAAACCCGACAGGTGAATGACGTGGACTCAGTGCTCTCTACTCCACTAGGATTAAACCCGACAGGTGAATGACGTGGACTCAGTGTTCTCCAATCCCCTAGGAATAAACCCGACAGGTGAATGACGTGGACTCAGTGTTCTCCACTCCACTAGGAATAAACCCGACAGGTGAATGACGTGGACTCAGTGCTCTCCACTCCACTAGGAATAAACCCGACAGGTGAATGACGTGGACTCAGTGTTCTCCACTCCACTAGGAATAAACCCGACAGGTGAATGACATGGACTCAGTGTTCTCCACTCCCCTAGGAATAAACCCGACAGGTGAATGACATGGACTCAGTGCTCTCCACTCCCCTAGGAATAAACCCGACAGGTGAATGACGTGGACTCAGTGCTCTCCACTCCCCTAGGAATAAACCCGACAGGTGAATGACGTGGACTCAGTGCTCTCCACTCCACTAGGAATAAACCCGACAGGTGAAAGACGTGGACTCAGTGTTCTCCACTCCCCTAGGAATAAACCCGACAGGTGAATGACGTGGACTCAGTGTTCTCCACTCCCCTAGGAATAAACCCGACAGGTGAATGACGTGGACTCAGTGCTCTCCACTCCACTAGGAATAAACCCGACAGGTGAATGACGTGGACTCAGTGCTCTCCACTCCCCTAGGAATAAACCTGACAGGTGAATGACGTGGACTCAGTGCTCTCCACTCCACTAGGAATAAACCCGACAGGTGAATGACGTGGACTCAGTGCTCTCCACTCCACTAGGAATAAACCCGACAGGTGAATGACATGGACTCAGTGCTCTCCACTCCACTAGGAATAAACCCGACAGGTGAATGACGTGGACTCAGTGCTCTCCACTCCACTAGGAATAAACCCGACAGGTGAATGACGTGGACTCAGTGCTCTCCACTCCACTAGGAATAAACCCGACAGGTGAATGACGTGGACTCAGTGCTCTCCACTCCACTAGGAATAAACCCGACAGTTGAATGACGTGGACTCAGTGCTCTCCACTCCACTAGGAATAAACCCGACAGGTGAAAGCATAATGTACACAGCACAATGAGCAAACAAACCACAAAACACTCAGTCACGGTAAAACAGTGTTTGGATTTAGTGAAGTAAAGTGCTGCCACAGTATTTGCAAACAAACAAACACACATAAATCCCCCAAGGCTGACTGAGAAGACAATGCAGTCACAGGAGTTTGGTGGCACCTTAATTGGGGAGGACGGGCTTGTGGTAATGGCTGGAGCAGAATCAGTCGAATGGTACCAATTACATCATTATACCCTGATGAAGACAGTTTGTCTGTCCAAATGTTGGTTATTAAATTATGACATCTGAGCTCCTAGAGTGTGTGGCTCTCCTTTTCTCTTTCAAGTGTTCTACTCCGCTAGCCAGCACCTCTCCTAACCAGGCGTTCTACTCCACTAGCAAGCACCTCTCCTAACCAGGTGTTCTACTCCACTAGCCAGCACCTCTCCTAACCAGGTGTTCTACTCCACTAGCCAGCACCTCTCCTAACCAGGTGTTCTACTCCGCTAGCCAGCACCTCACCTAACCAGGTGTTCTACTCCACTAGCCAGCACCTCTCCTAACCAGGTGTTCTACTCCACTAGCCAGCACTGCTCCTAACCAGGTGTTCTACTCCACTAGCCAGCACCGCTCCTAACCAGGTGTTCTACTCCACTAGCCAGCACCTCTCCTAACCAGGTGTTCTACTCCACTAGCCAGCACCTCTCCTAACCAGGTGTTCTACTCTGCTAGCCAGCACCTCTCCTAACCAGGTGTTCTACTCTGCTAGCCAGCACCTCTCCTAACCAGGTGTTCTACTCAGCTAGCCAACACCTCTCCTAACCAGGTGTTCTACTCCACTAGCCAGCACCTCTCCTAACCAGGTGTTCTACTCAGCTAGCCAGCACCTCTCCTAACCAGGTGTTCTACTCTGCTAGCCAGCACCTCTCCTAACCAGGTGTTCTACTCTGCTAGCCAGCACCTCTCCTAACCAGGTGTTCTACTCTGCTAGCCAGCATCTCTCCTAACCAGGTGTTCTACTCTGCTAGCCAGTAAGGTGTGCATTTTCAGTTCTGCCCATAAATGTTGTGATGGCCACTCCAATACCTTGACTTTGTTGTCCTTAAGCCATTTTGCCACAACTTTGGAAGTATGCTTGGGGTCATTGTCCTTTTGGAAGACCCATTTGCAACCAAGCTTGAACTTCCTGACTGATGTCTTGAGATGTTGCTTTAATATATCCACATAATTTTCCTCCCTCGTAATGCCATCTATTTTGTGAAGTGTACCAGTTCCTCTTGCAGCAAAGCACCCCCACAACATAATGCTGCCACCCCCGTGCTTCACGGTTGGGATGGTGTTCTTTGGCTAGCAAGCCTCACCCTTTTTCTTCCAAACATAACGATGGTCATTATGGCCAAACAGTTTCATCAGACCAGAGGACATTTCTCCAAAAAGTATGATCTTTGTCCCTATGTGCAAACCGTAGTCTGGCTTTTTTATGACGGTTTTGGAGCAGTGGCTTCTTCCTTGCTGAGCGACCTTTCAGGTTATGTCGATATAGGACTTGTTTTACTGTGGATATAGATACTTTTGTACCTGTTTCCTCCAGCATCTTCACAAGGTCCTTTGCTGTTGTTCTGGGTTTGATTAGCACTTTTCGCACCAAAGTACATTCAACTCTAGGAGACAGAACGCATCTCCTTCCTAAGCGGTATGACGGCAGCGTGGTCCCATGGGGTTCATACCTTTGTACTATTGTTTGTACAGATGAACGTGGTACATTTGGGCATTTGGAAATTGCTCCCAAGGATGAACCAGACGTGGAGGTATACAATTTTTTTTCTGAGGTTTTGGCTGATTTCTTTAGATTTTCCCATGATGTCAAGCAAAGAGGCACTGAGTTTGAAAGTAGGCCTTGAAATACATCCACAGGTACACCTCCAATTGACTCAAATTATGTCAATTAGCCTATCAGTAGATTCTAAAGCCATGCCATCATTTTCTGGAATTTTCCAAGCTGTTTAAAGGCACAGTCAACTTAGTGTATGTAAGCTTCTGACCTACTGGAATTGTGATACAGTGAATTATAAGTGAAATAATCTGTCTATAATCAATTGTTGGAAAAACTACTTGTGTCATGCACAAAGTCCTAACCGACTTGCCAAACCTATAGTTTGTTAACAATAAATTTGTGGAGTGGTTGAAAAACTAGTTTTAATGACTCCAACCCAAGTGTATGTAAACTTCCGACTTCAACTGTAGATGAAGTACTGTATATGGTTTTCCACAGCTTTGCCAATTTCATTATGTAAATGTTGAACAAACAGGCCCTAAAATGGAGCCTTGTGGAACTCCTTTTGCGATGTCCGAGAAACTGGACATTTGACCGTCCACATATACACACAGAGTTAATCAGAGTTGATTAAACAATTAATGGATGGACACCCTCTCATGAGGAAAATAATCAATGACTAATCAAATAAATATACAAGGAATTTCATTGACTTTTTATGAGCATCTAATTTCATGGAGTTTGCCATGACTCGGAAGATGAGACCCTCTCAGCACCTGTTTTTCCTTAATGCTTTATATCTACATTGCTTTGTTTGTTGCTAGGAAAAAAACAATAAATTAAATTGGGTTGTGAGGAATAACAGTGGCAGGTCAATTCAGAAGTGGAAATGAGTATTGCTCCTACAATCCAATCTAAGCCGAGGAGAAGCATTTCAATATTTTCTAATGATGTGGTTGTGAGCTTTTGAAGATGACGTTCTCTCCTCGATGCTACCTTCAAGCCTCCCATTGCATTCCAATAAGACAGTGGCAACACCAGGGGAGGCATCAAAAAATATGTTATGAAAAGGACTGTATACACACTAATAACTTCCTCCTCATGCCCTGGTGCAAACCCAAGCCTGTGCTGTGCATTCATCCAAGGTAATTGTACAGAGGTTTCGAAATACACACTCCTTTCATGTTATACGCACTTATCAAAACTATAAAACATTACCCATGATGCCAAACCAATGTCAATGAAAACAGATGCCCCTTGATGCTCAGCTCAAACACAGGACAGGCATGGCCAATATGGCCAATAAATGTAAAATATACTGTGTCCATACAATGTATAAGCTGGAAGTAGAAGCCTAACTGTTGTTGCTCCAATTACGGGAAAATAATAAAGGAAAATATGTTTAAAAATATATATGTTATATACAGTACCAGTCAAAAGTTTGGACACACCTATTCATTCAAGGGTTTTTCTTTATTTTTACTATTTTCTACATTATAGAATAATAGTGAAGACATCAAAACTATGAAACAACACATGGAACCATGTAGTAACCAAAATAGTGTTAAACAAATAGATTCTTTAGATTTAGCCTTTAGATTCCTCAAAGTAGCCACCCTTTGCCTTGATGACTGATTTGCACACTTGGCATTCTCTCAACCAGCTTAACCTGGAATGCTTGGTACCAACAGTCTTGAAGGAGTTCCCACATATGCTGAGAACATATTGGCAAATTTCCCTTCACTCTGCGGTCCAACTCATTCCAAACCATCTAAACTGGGTTGAGGTCGGATGATTGTGGAGGCCAGGTCATCTGATGAAGCACTTCATCACTCTCCTTCTTGGTAAAATAGCCTTTACACAGCCTGGAGGGGTGTTGGGTCATTGTCCTGTTGAAAAACAAATGTTGGTCCCACTAAACCAGATGGGATGGCGTATCGCTGCAGAATACTGTGGTAGCCATACTGGTTAAGTGTGCCTTGAATTCTACAAAAAATCACTGACAGTGTCACCAGCGAAGCACCCCCACACCATCACACCTCCTCCCCCATGTTTCATGGTGTGAACCACACATGCGGAGATCATCCGTTCACCTACTCCGCATCTCACAAAGGCGGTTGGAACAAAAAATCTCAAAATTGGACTCATCAGACCAAAGGGACAGATTTCCACCGGTCTAATGTCCATTGCTCATGTTTCTTGGCCCAAGCAAGTCTCTTATTTTTATTGGTGTCCTTTAGTAGTGGTTTCTCTGCAGCAATTCAACCATGTGTCTGTTACTTGAACTCTGTAAAGCAATTTCTGAGGCTGGTAACTCTAATGAACTTATCCTCTGCAGCAGAGGTAACTCTGGGTCTTCCTTTCTTGTGGTGGTCCTCATGAGAGCCAGTTTCATCATAGCGCTTGATGTTTTTTGCGACTGCAATTGAAGAAACTTTCAAAGTTCCTGAAATGTTCTGTATTGACTGACCTTCACATCTTAAAGTAATTATGAACTGTTGTTTCTCTTTGCTTATTTGAGCTGTTCTTACCATTATATGGACTTGGTCTTATACCAGATAGAGCTGTCTTCTGTATACCACTCCTACCTTGTCACAATACAATTGATTGGCTCAAACGCATTAAGAAGGAATGAAATTCCACAAATTAACTTTTATCAAGGCACACCTGTTAATTGAAATTCATTCCAGGTGACTACCTCATGAAGTTGGTTGAGAGAATGCCAAGAGTGTGCAAAGCTGTCATCAAGGCAAAGGGTGGCTACTTTGAAGAATCTCAAATATCAAATATATTTTGATTTGTTTAACACTTTTTTGGTTACTACATGATTCCACGTGTTGTTTCATAGTGTTGATGTCTTCACTAGTATTCTACAATGTAGAAAATATGAAAAATAAAGAAAAACCCTGGAATGAGTAGGTGAGTCCAAACTTTTGACTGATACTGTATATATATATATTTCTTTAAATAGATGGGGGATTGGAAATGATGTAGACAATTACATTGATGGAAGCCAATCTATCTGCAATATTAAAGCTGATCTACCCCTTAATTAAAAAAAATATATATTTAAAAAAGTGATTGAAATCAGAGTGGAGGAGAAAGATGCCACTTGTTGCTGGGCAGGGAAACAGCAAACCCTGGAGTCTGTTGCTGGGCAGGGAAACAGCAAACCTACTTGTAAAGCCGTTGAGTGCCACTCTGCTAGGATGGTAGAAGCCTCTCCGGCATTGGCACTTGTAGTTGTCTAGCACGAATCCATGTCCGACAATGGGATTGCACTAGGGAAAGATGAGAGAGAGAGAGAAAGAAAGAGAGTGTTTATCTAAAAGGCATGTAAACAGGATAGAGGGAATAATGGAATAATGACTCAGCCTTCTATTTGTGTTTCTTGAAACTCACAAAAAAACATGCTATGTGTTTTTCTAAAACGAAGTGAAATACCCTGTGGCGCTGTAATGTGAAATTCTTTCAAAAAACTGAAATATTTGGGTTGGTTATGTAAGGTTTGAACATGTCTCTATGACAGAACAGTCTTTTCTTCTCCTATTCTGCTCTGTGCTCTTTGGAAAGGCACTCTCACTTCCTATTCAGATCTCTACTCAACTGACAGGCCGTTAGTAACAGCCCTGGAATTCAGTTTCCCCATCACAAAACTTGTTTGCACATTTACCTTTCTCATCTATACGTTAACGTTGACGTTGTGTTGTCATCAAGAAAGACAAACACTACAGCTAATCTCAACATTAATCATGACAACACAGAGTATCAGGTTAAACTTAAAAGTAGACTCAGTGATATGACGTAGATGCAGAAAGTAAATAGCATAGTGGGTCAATTTCCACAACAGCGAAGAGCGGTGAAGGGCGATGCTCAACTTTTCCTCTATTTTGATCCTGCTGTTACCACGCAGTACACAGCATGAAGCGAATCCCTGCATATGTACAGATACTGTGTGTGACATTGTGAAAGTGTTGCATCTCGCTCATCTCAATATCTCCGGTGCTGCTTGTGGCAACGTCATTTTGCTGAGTCTAACTTTAAAGCATCCTGACAAAATGTCTCTACAACACTGTCACATGACACACTGCATCTGACATAGAATTCCATTCAGTTTAATCCACTTTCCCTAAAGAGAACTGTCAGATTTTAAAAAATTATCGCTGCAACTCCCCAACAGGCAAAAGTCAAGTCATGAATCCTCCAAAATGTGACCCGCCAAACCGCGCTTCTTAACAACCGCCCGCTTAACCCAGAAGCCAGCCACATCAATGTTATCGGAGTAAACACCGTTCACCTGATGACCAAGGTCAGCCTGCAGGTACCCGGCCTGCCACAAGGTGTCGCTAGAGTGCGATGAGCAAAGTAAAGTCCCTCCCGACCAAACCCTCCTCTTGCCCGGACGACGCTGGGCCAATTGTGTGCCATGCTATGGGATTCCCGATCACGGCCGGTTGTGATACAGCCCGGGATTGAACCTGGGTCTTTAGATACACCTCTACCTTAGACCGCTGCGCTACTCAGGAGGACCTGGCAGGATGGTTCTATGAGAAAACAGTTAAAGCCAGACTGCACCTTATTCCACTCACTATGGGAAAACAATGGCCATGCTATATACCTATAGGCGATTAAAAATAATAATCTTATTTTCATTTATATCTTATTTCATTTTATCTGCATGCCTCTTAGTTTAATTAGTCTTGTTATTAGTATGTTATATATTTCCAATGTTTCTTATTTGATGACTATGTCACTTTTGTCACCATTGCACTGTGTGAGAAGCTTGCAAGTACATGACCATAACATTGGATTTTACTGGATTTGATTTGTGGTCCCCAGTGGATCCATGTGACCAGGACTGGCCCGCATTATCTGATATATTACACACATAATCATGTTTTGCACAAAACGTTTTCAAATGGCATCCAATATATCTTAAATAATAAAAATATTAACATTGATATTTAAATAAGTGACGATAGGGAGTAGGCATGCGCTGGCTTGACGCTGGAAAAAGTGTATTGTCTCTGACTGGCAGCTGTAGTGTTGCCGGTCAGGAGAAGAGCAGGTGAAGGGTGGGTTGTTTGAGGAAAATGGCACGTGAACGGCAGGAGCATGGCTACTGCTTGACAAAGCGGTTTATCGCGGGCGCACCGTGAATGAGGCTGATGAGCAAAAAAAGCTGTTGCACGGTGCTCAACCACTTTGGAGGGACGCCGGCCTCCTGAGCGCTCATTGCTAACTGGGTTGACGCCAGATTTGTTTAATATCAAAGAGGTACTACCAAAAACAATGTAAACAATATTCCAGTATGCCATTTTCCCAAGCAAATAATAGCCCTTGATTTTTGCATCACACATAATATAATTATTCAGACACTGGGAGCGATTTGTCTAAATGAACTCCTCTTAACCCTGTTAAAGACTTTACTTTTGCTGTTGAAAAGTGATATTCCAAGTATAAATAATACTCTAGTACACACAATAAAGTCCAAAGAAAATAATATTTTTGAGTAAAATAGAGTTTTATATGGAGTCGGGCATTCAAGGAGTTGTCATCAGCCTCCTCATTGCTTGAGGGACAATAAAGGCGCAAATAGAGAACAAAAGAGGAGGATGTGATGTCATGAAGATGCCTGGGATACCTATTGAGATGTGCCTTTTGTTAAGTACATCAGGTGTTCAATGAGGTGAAAAAGGGGTCTGGAGTGCCACTTTAAATAAGTATTTTCTTCTAACTAGCGGATCCCGAGCAAACGCCCCAATAACAACCATGAGAACAGCGTCGGGGGAAATTACACACTTTTGCCAAGTTGCAGGAATCTAATTAATATCTAAATTAAGAATTAAGACCTTGTTTGCAGAATTTAAATTCACTGCGTAACTTCAGCTTGGAGGCTACAAGCACATGGGCCATCTGGATCGACTGGGAGAAGACACTTCCTTAAACATGAACCATCTGGATCGACTGGGAGAAGACACTTCCTTAAACATGAACCATCTGGATCGACTGGGAGAAAACACTACCTTAAACATGGGCCATCTGGATCGACTGGGAGGAGACACTACCTTAAACATGAACCATCTGGATCGACTGGGAGAAGACACTACCTTAAACATGGGCCATCTGGATCGACTGGGAGGAGACACTACCTTAAACATGAACCATCTGGATCGACTGGGAGAAAACACTACCTTAAACATGGGCCATCTGGATCGACTGGGAGAAGACACTACCTTAAACATGGGCCATCTGGATCGACTGGGAGGAAACACTTCCTTAAACATGAACCATCTGGATCGACTGGGAGAAGACACTTCCTTAAACCTGAACCATCTGGATCGACTGGGAGAAGACACTCCCTTAAACATGAACCATCTGGATCGACTGGGAGAAGACACTTCCTTAAACATGAACCATCTGGATCGACTGGGAGGAGACACTACCTTAAACATGAACCATCTGGATTGACTGGGAGAAGGCACTTTCTTAAACATGAACCATTTGGATCGACTGGGAGAAGACACTACCTTTAACATGGACCATTTGGATCGACTGGGAGAAGACACTTCCTTAAACATGAACCATCTGGATCGACTGGGAGGAGACACTACCTTAAACATGAACCATCTGGATCGACTGGGAGAAGACACTACCTTAAACATGGACCATTTGGATCGACTGGGAGAAGACACTACCTTAAACATGGACCATTTGGATCGACTGGGGTAAAACACTTCCTTAAACATGTGCAGTTTGGAGCTCTGTCCCCAATAGATTTGCAGTGAATTTGGCATGAATGCTCATGAATAGTGTATTATACTGTGCGAATGCATTAATGTAGGCTTTGAGACATTGGTGATTTGGAGGGACCGGGGTATGGCTTGAAAGGAAAATAAAACCTATACTGTACATGTTACTTTGAATTTAGATCCATTGTTTTTGAGCCTAGAGAAATCCCCTTCACCCCTAGGCTTTTTCTGCTGGTGAAAACAAACAGATAAAACGTTAAGCTCTACTGCGTTTCGGGGAAAATATAATGAATATTTAATCACCAATGTTTTGAGGAAGCAGTCTGAGATATCCTGACAACTTGATCATCACTTTGTTTCTTACATTCTCTGAAAAATATATTTATTGGGATAACAGTTCACACCTGTATTTGCTGCATATTGGTGTCAGAAAATAAGGTACAGTTGATTTGAAAAGGGCACGGATTTGTATTGAAACCTAAGGGAAACTAGTTCAGGGCCAAGCTGCTACTCCTTTTAGAGCAGGTGGCAGAACTTGTCTCCCAAGAGGTTCCGAGAGTCATACTCCACAAAATTCCAACATCTGCAGAGAGGACGGCATGTTGATATCCTCTACCGCCCAGCAGGGAAGTGTGGGTAAATAAACCCACCAGCTTTATTATGGACTTATTTTGTTCTTATCACTCCAGGCTGGAGTTAAATGGTGCCAGCCTTACATTAGCTCTGAAGGGGAAAGTCATTAAGATAACACCAAGGAACATCAAGCGCAAGGAGGATGGAAAATGATGGTTATTGTGGGATTATCGAAGTCTATGGAAGAATAGTTGCATTTATATCAACCTGAAAGAACTGTTTGTGTTGATATGGGCTCATTGACGCGAGGTATTTTTTTTTCAGGGTGCATCTAGACAACACGTGAATCTCTCTTGCCATCTGCAATGTGTTCAAATGATTGATGTGGGACCTGGTTGTATCGTGTGTGTCATACATGGGACTTTAAAAGTGTGCCTCCAGGCTCTAAACAGGGAATAATTTAACCTAGCACATCTGGTGCAGGGAACCGCCTAGGAGCATTTTCACGTGCCTCTCCATGCATGAACAATCAGGGACGTCTTTCATACACTCAGCTCGAGGCTGGTGTTAAATGGTGCCAGGGTCTACACTCTGCTCCAGGCTGGTGTTAAATTGTACCAGGGTCTACACTCTGCTCCAGGCTGGTGTTAAATGGTGCCAGGGTCTACACTCTGCTCCAGGCTGGTGTTAAATTGTGGCAGGGTCTACACTCTGCTCCAGGCTGGTGTTAAATTGTGCCAGGGTCTACACTCTGCTCCAGGCTGGTGTTAAATGGTGCCAGGGTCTACACTCAGCTCGAGGCTGGTGTTAAATGGTGCCAGGGTCTACACTCTGCTCCAGGCTGGTGTTAAATTGTGCCAGGGTCTACACTCTGCTCCAGGCTGGTGTTAAATGGTGCCAGGGTCTACACTCTGCTCCAGGCTGGTGTTAAATTGTGCCAGGGTCTACACTCTGCTCCAGGCTGGTGTTAAATTGTGCCAGGGTCTACACTCTGCTCCAGGCTGGTGTTAAATGGTGCCAGGGTCTACACTCAGCTCGAGGCTGGTGTTAAATGGTGCCAGGGTCTACACTCTGCTCCAGGCTGGTGTTAAATTGTGCCAGGGTCTACACTCTGCTCCAGGCTGGTGTTAAATGGTGCCAGGGTCTACACTCTGCTCCAGGCTGGTGTTAAATTGTGCCAGGGTCTACACTCTGCTCCAGGCTGGTGTTAAATTGTGCCAGGGTCTACACTCTGCTCCAGGCTGGAGTTAAATGGTGCCAGGGCCTGCCGTTTTTGATATGCCACAGTTTGATATATCCCCTTCGTCTTTTTAAAGACCCAAAGGGAGAGAGTAATAATATGTGATTGTGCCCAAGCTATTTTGGGAACATGTTTGCAGACGCTATTGTGAAACAGACAAGAAAAGCTCAACCCGTGAAATCTTAAATCAACCATGATAATATGTCAAGGGAGAAAAGAAAAGTGAACATTAATCTCAGTGAAAGCACCTCGTGGTCAAAATGGTTGAAATCAGACTAGGATCTTACAATGTTATTGCACATCATCATGTACATTGCTTTATTTATACATCTATACGTGCGCAATTCATAATGTAGCTTATAGTGATTCTAGTGTAGTCTGTCGTTTCTAGCTTGGCGTTTATTGTGTACATATTGTATGTGGATTGTCTAAATTCTGTGTCTTTATAGTTTGTCCATATATTCTGTTCATTGTCTGTGTATTCTGTATATTGTCCGTGTATTCTGTTTATTGTCTGTGTATTCTGGTTATTGTCCGTGTATTCTGTTTATTGTCTGTGTATTCTGGTTATTGTCCGTGTATTCTGTTTGTCCGTGTATTCTGTTTGTCCGTGTATTCTGTTTGTCCGTGTATTCTGTTTGTCCGTGTATTCTGTTTGTCCGTGTATTCTGTTTGTCCGTGTATTCTGTTTGTCCGTGTATTCTGTTTATTGTCTGTGTATTCTGTTTATTGTCTGTGTATTCTGTTCATTGTCTGTGTATTCTGTTTATTGTCCGTGTATTCTGTTCATTGTCTGTGTATTCTGTTTATTGTCCGTGTATTCTGTTCATTGTCTGTGTATTCTGTTTATTGTGGCAGCACCATTGCAATGAGTCAAATTCCTGCATATGCAAATGAATTTGGTGAATAAAGGGGATTTTGCCTGTATCCCTGTGGTGTTCTGCCAACAAAATGTTCTAATCAGACAGTATGCAAATTAGAGGGGATGCCCTTTTGCGTGATGCAATTTGGAATGCATTTGGTACAGCCCTTATCATGACCCCAAGGTGAACCCAACAGGGTTACAGCGCAAGGTTTTGTCTAGTTCCCAGTTTGTTCCAGGGACGTCCCCGAGAATAATTTTATGGCTTTCTTTGGCCGTTGTGTCGTGGTCCCCTGGAAGTTTTGTCTAGTTCCCAGTTTGTCGTTTTAGGACATTCTTTGGACGTATCATGGTCCCCTGGAGGTTTTGTCTAGTTCCCAGTTTGTCGTTTTAGGACATTCTTTGGACGTATCATGGTCCCCTGGAGGTTTTGTCTAGTTCCTGGTTTGTCCCAGGGACGTTCTTGGGATGTTGTGACATGGTCCCCTGAAGGTTCTTGGGGCATGGTGTCATGCCGCCCTGGAGGTTTTTGTCATGTGATGGTCCCAGGTGTCCCAAAACATTATAATTAAAGTAAAGGAATGGAATGGTAGGGGGGTTTAAGGTAGGTGATACGCTGTTCAGCTAAAATAGTGTCAAAATCATCATCAATGACAATGTTTGATACAATCACTTGACTTTTCAATATAGTATTGACTTTTCAATATGACCCCACCTGGGATTGGAAGTCACAACCTCTGGAATTAGCATATGCTGATCTTTCTGCTGCGCCACAATGTCTGTAGAAGTTCAGAAGTCCCCTATACATTCATTACCTATAATACATCTCTGCACTTAGCAAAACATCTGCACTGCCATTTATCAGGTAATCTGACTTTTCTCTCATTGATTTCATTTACTAGTTTCAGCTTTTTGAGTTTGGGTTTTCAGTATAGTTACAGTGCCTTGCGAAAGTATTCGGCCCCCTTGAACTTTGCGACCTTTTGCCACATTTCAGGCTTCAAACATAAAGATATAAAACTGTATTTTTTTGTGAAGAATCAACAACAAGTGGGACACAATCATGAAGTGGAACGACATTTATTGGATATTTCAAACTTTTTAACAATTAATTATTATTAAATTATTAAATTAATCAATTATTCATTGATTTCATTTACTAGTTTCAGCTATTTGAGTTTGGGTTTTCAGTATAGTTATATAATGTTGATGGGGCGTAATATTCTGTTTTAATGTTACTCCTGTATAACTATGATAAATAGACTTTGTTTTCCTCCTCATTGTATTTTTCAACAGACCTGAGATTTACTTAGAAGTGAAAAGTGTAGGAAAAGGCCTACAGGTGAAATCAGTCATTGCAGACATGGTGGTGTAGCAGGAATATTGGAATTCCAGGACCCAGGAGATTGTGAGTTTAAATCCAAGGTGAGGACATGTTAAATAATAATGACTGTATGAATAAACATACACAATGTAATAAAAACCAACAGGAGACCATGTCAATGTGTGTCAAATATCTAAGTTTAAAACACTATGTCCTTAGCATTGCTAAAATACAAAAGAGCTGTGACTGGATCAGTGGTTCACCAATCAGGGCCTTGATAGACAATGACACAACGTCCCAAGAACATTCAGGGGACCTTCAGTGTCCGAAAGGTCTGGCCACAAGACTCGTCTGAAGTTGGTACAGCCTTTTCTGTCAACTTCTATCTGTACAAATGGTTTGGGCTACATACTAATATCATCCCTCTGTGTACACCTGAGACTCTCTCAATTGTGTTCTGTTTTTCTACGACACCCACAAGCCTGACCCTTCTGAAGGTCCCCGATACCAGTTTTAAAAAATGATTGGAAGTATATATGGAAATAGTTAACGAAATGTTACTTAGGGCCATTCAAAAGGCTTGGGACGGATCTGACTGAATGTTTGGGTATTGATGTGGATCCAAACAAACAGATGAGATAATGAGAAGTGCCTTTCCAATCTCATAAAGTTCATAGACTGATGATCTGCCAGTGTGAATCAATCTGAATGATCATACAGGATCTCTGATTAAATTATGTCATCTTAAGTCTAGAGACTGTATTGCATGTGTTAACTTCATGCAGGAGAGAGGAGAGAGGCAGACATGATTATATTGTAAATCATTTCAGTTTGACCTTTCATGCCAACCTTTTAATTTAAAAAAATTGTTCTCCCCAATTTCCATCTGGTCTCCTCGCTATAACTCACCAACGTGCTTGGGTCAAAGGTCGAGTCATGCAGCCTCCGGTAAAATGACCCACCAAATCGTGCTTCTTAACACCCGCCCACTTCATCTTGAAGTCAGCCGCACCAATGTGTCGGAGGAAACACTGTTCCCCTGTCAACCGAGGTCAGCTTGCAGGAGCCTGGCACACCACAAGGAGTCGCTAGAGCACGATGAGTCAAGTAAAGCCCCCCCAGGCTAAACCCTCCCCTAATCCGAACAGCGCTGGTCCGAATAGCGGACCGCCCTATGGGACCGATTGGGATACAGCCCGGGATCAAACCCTGGTCTGTAGTGATGCTTCTAGCACTGCGATCCAGTGTCTTAGACCGCTGTGCCACCCAGTATGTAGAGCTGCTGTAGTAACAGAGGGGAAGTGAAAAAAATACTAGTCATGCAGTAGAAAGGCAAAAGAGTATAGATATATTATTATAGATTAGAGATATTTCCACATTAACAGTCACACTGGTATTCAGAACAGTATGACTAGCCATGGCCCAAAGACTGACTGGACTGTACCAGAGTAAGTTCCCCACTGCAAGGCCCCCATTAGCCTTAAATTTTCTTGTTTGTTAAAATTCAAAACTCCTGATCCCAGTAGCACAATGTGTCCCCACCAATGTCAGAGATGCTCCTACGCCACAGTGTGGCAGTGATGTACATAACCTGTAGTGTTAAGTATATCCCTACTTTGCAGATGGAGATTCTCTGAAGGTTATCTCATGACCCCTCCTGTCTCAGCCTCCAGTATTTATGCTGCAGTAGTTTATGTGTCGAGGGGCTAGGGTCAGTTTGTTATATCTGGAGTACTTCTCCTGTCCTATCCGGTGTCCTGTGTGAATTTAAGTATGCACTCTCTAATTCTCTCTTTCTCTCTTTCTTTCTCTCTCTTGGAGGGCCTGAGCCCTAGGACCATGCCTCAGGACTAACTGACATGATGACTCCTTGCTGTCCCCAGTCCACCTGGCCGTGCTGCTGATCCCGTTTCAACTGTTCTGCCTGTGATTATTATTATTTGACCATGCTGGTCATTTATGAACATTTGAACATCTAGGCCATGTTCTGTTATAATCTCCACCTGGCACAGCCAGAAGAGGACTGGCCACCCCACATAGCCTGGTTCCTCTCTAGGTTTCTTCCTAGGTTTTGGCCTTTCTAGGGAGTTTTTCCTAGCCACCGTGCTTCTACACCTGCATTGCTTGCTGTTTGGGGTTTTAGGCTGGGTTTCTGTACAGCACTTTGAGATATCAGCTGATGTACGAAGGGCTATATAAATACATTTGATTTGATTTATCTGTTTTTTGACATTAAATCTAATAGGCAGGTTTTTGTGTGGATTGTTGGCTTTCTGAGAAATAATCTCTCGTCTCTCTGCCCTAATGTTAGAGAGTTTTCTCTAAATCCAACTTTGGGCAAGGAAGCGGTAAACAGGACGCTAGGGGAGAGAACACAAGCCTTTCCTCCAAGGTCTATAAATATCCCTGAAAGCATTAAACCCTAAATGCATTACAATCACTCTTCCCCAGGGATCTGTAGACTGAAATATGTCTAATAAGAAAGAAGACTGTCCGGAAACTCAATTTATGAGACAAAGGGAGACAAAGGGAGAATTTAAGCGCAATTAGATGGTCACCTACTGTAGACCAGTAAATTGTGGTCACTCTGAGTGGTAAGTGGTTTTCTGCGAGTAGACTTTTCCCTAGCCTGAAAAACACCCCATCTAGTGGAGTAAAGGAAAATTGACCAGCGACAATAAGGTGATGAATTAAAAACGCCTTAAAGGGATACTCTTTCTTCCCCATAACCGGCTTAATTACCCTGAACAAAAATATAAAGTGCTGGTACCATGTTTCATGAGCTGAAGTAAAAGATCCCAGAAATGTTCCATATGCACAAAAAGCTTATTCCTCTCACATTTTGTGCACAAATTTGCTTACATCACTGCTAGTGAACATGTTTTATCCTTTGTCAAGATAATCCATCCACCTGAACGGTGTGGCATATCAAGAAGCTGATTAAACAGAATGATCATTACACAAATGCACCTTGTGCAGGGGGACAATAAAAGGCCACTCTAAAATGTGCCATTTTGTCACGCAACGCAATGCCACAGATGTCTGACGTTTTGAGGGAACGTGTAATTGGCTGATGGCAGGAATGTCCACCAGAGCTGCATCCAGATAACTGAATGTTAATTTCTCTACCATAAGCTGCCTCCAACGTTGTTTTAGACAATTTGGCAGTACGTCCACCGGCTTCACAACCGCAGACCACATATAACCACGCCAGCCCAGGACCTCCACATCCTGCAGGATAGTCAGGGGGGTGCTGAGGAGTATTTCTGTCTGTAATAAAGCCCTTTTGTGGGGAAAAACTACTTTTGATTGGGTGGGCCTGGCTCATGCCCTCTCAGGCCCACCCATGGCTGTGCCCCTGCCCAGTCATGTGAAATCCATAGATTAGGACCTAATTCATTTAACTGATTTCCTTATATGAACTGTAACTGAGCAAAATCTTAGAAATTGTTGCAAGTTGCATTTATATATTTTTTCAGTATAGATCCTTAATTAAGAATTTTGTTTGGTTGTGTTTTAGCTATACATGCCATGATAAACTCGTCAAGTACTGAGAGTACAGTACATCATTTCCCATTACATGTGAATCACATCAAACGGAAGAGGACATAATAGAAAGCCAATGGAAGAGGTTATAAAGTGAACACAGAGAAGACAAGAGACATTTGTGCTTCATAAGGAAAAACTGTTACCCAGTGGGTGGTCACTGAGCCCCACACAGTCAGTCAGGTCCAGGAGGCCCAAGCCAATTACCACAATCTGGTGTTCTGTTGACAGCCTCTTTAATATTGCTGTGGCAGCCGCCGAGCTGCAGACACTAGATTAGGAGTAAATTATGTTTCTGTGAGGATGAATCCGTCTCGCCCTGCCAGCATGTCTGTTGTCAGGGGAGGACTGCCAAAGAAAAGTAAAGTGGAGAGAGACAATCTGTATCTAATGCTCAATGATTACAGACCTGTGTTTTTGACATGTCCCACCTTGCACTCTCTGTGACTTCTGGAAGATTTTAACCCACTTAAACGCCAACATCTCTCCAAGTTTTCACCATCATTGTAAAGCCGTAGTTATTTTTGTTGCTTTGACAAAGTCATTCCTGAAGATTATAATTTATTTAATGTGATTATTGCTTTACCCTCATTTTAAGGTCAACTTTTTTACATGAACTGAACTCTCATTTTAACATGGTGAAACTGTTCATGTTTTCAAAAGAAACATTGAACACTTAATAGTCAAATCGTATTGTAAAAGCAGGTGAGCTGCTTCTACTCTTTTTGGCCATTTTCTGGTGATTTGTGGTGGAAGACTGAGCGGATCGAGCATAACACCCATAGATACTGTAGACAGGCTAGAAATGGTTTAATAATTTAACATTTTCGGGGGTGAATCATACATTCAATTGCCACACCCTATTTCCTGGTTCAAGATCTGCATTTGGTTGTGGTGCACGCTATGTCGTCTTGAGGACGAGATAAAGGAATTTTTTCGAAGTGTGTAGCTCCCTGTACAATTTTATTTAGGAAACCTACGGTGGCTGCACAGTACACTGGGGAAAAACTGAAAAGATTTCTTGATCAGAGATGGACTGGCCACCAGTAATCAGTAATTTTGAAATCAAGTGACAACATCACAGAGATGCTCGGTGAAATCGAATGTACTCGTACATATGGCACAAATGTGAGACTCGAGGCCACAGGCTTATTGAATGCAGTGACATAGCCAAGCGTTACGTTTATTGCTAACATGATGACTCACAAAATCAAAGTTACTGCAGTCTGAAGCTATTGATCTGCACAACGGTGTCAAACTTGTCTGCAGTACGTAGAAAAACTGCCATGTGATCCTGAATTCAAAAAGCCTTGGAAATGCAAAGAAAGCACACCAGCTCCAAGCTGTTCTGGGCCAATTGCAATTTTCCTAAGTCCCTCTTTGTGGCCCTTGACTAGAGCTGTTGCATGACCGTATTACCGCCACACAGTTGGTCACGAGTCATGAAGGCAGTCAAATTCCACATGACCACGGTAATCAGGCTCCTCCAAGCTCTGATGCTGCTGGTCATTAGTGGCCTACCAAACTTGCTCACTCCCTCTAATCACTCTGTCACCAATGAAAATGTAATAAAAAAATCAAATGAAACACTTCATGAGAGCCCATGAGCTCATGTTGCACAACATTTCTATAGGCTATGCAATTGCGTGAGAAAACAGAGTGATGGCTGCTAATAAAAAGAGGAGGATCCCATCAGCTTTCTATAGGCTAGGCCTACTATATTTGTTTCTCAACTTTCCTCATATTAAGCACATTACTTATATATTTACAACAGGAGTATAGCCTACCTGGCTGGTATGAAAATAAATCACGGGGAAAAGTGTCCTCCATTCGCTATTTAAGTGCATAGATGACATGTATTTTTTCCCGCTGCCCCTATTTCGATACAGGTGCATGATAATGGTCCATTCTAAATCAAAACAAATGTCAAACACATTATTTAGTAAAGACAAGACTAAATCAAGACTAGTGTGATGGGTCTAAACCCAAGATGTTCTGGAAAATGGCTAAAGACCTGGAGAACCCGCCTCCTCACAGCTGTCCATGTCCCTTAATGTTGATGATGTGGTTGTTACTGACAAGAAGCACATGGCTGAGCTCTTTAATCACCACTTCATTAAGTCAGGAATCCTATTTAACTCAGCCATGCCTCCTTTCCGTCCAACATTTCTTCATCTCCCACCCCTTCTAATGCAACTATCCCCGATGCTTCTCCCTCTTTTCCCCCTGACCCGCTACAAAGTTTCTCCTTGCAGGCAGTCACTGAGTCCGAGGTGCTAAAGGAGCTCCTGAAACTTGACCCCAAAAAAACATCTGGGTCAGATGGTTTAGACTATTTCTTCTTTAAGGTTGCTGCCCCTTTCATTGCCAAGCCTATCTCTGAACTTTTTAACCTGTCTCTCCTCTCTGGGGAGGTTCACATTGCTTGGAAGGCAGCCACGGTTTGTCCTTTATTTAAAGGGGGAGATAAAGCTGATCCTAACTGTTTATTTTGCCTTGTTTATCAAAAGTGTTGGAAAAACTTGCCAATGATCAATTGACTGGCTTTCTTAATGTCTATAATATTCTCTTTGGTATGCAATCTGTTTTCCGCTCAGTTTATGGATGCATCACTACAACCTTAAAGGTCCTCAATGATGTCACCATTTCCCTTGATTCTAAGCAATGTTGTGCTGATATTTTTATTGACTTGGCCAAAGCTTTCGATACGGTAGACCATTCCATTCTTGTGGGCCGGCTAAGGAGTATTGGGGCATCTGAGGGGACTTGGGCCTGGTTTGCTAACTACCGCTCACAAAGAATGCAGTGTATAAAGTCAGAACATCTGCTGTCTCAGCCACTGCCTGTCACCAAGGGAGTACCCCAAGGCTCAATCCTAGGCACCACACTCTTCTCAATTTACATCAACAACATAGCTCAGGCAGTAGGAAGCTCTCTCCTCCATTAAATGCTCTACAACAAAGCTTTCTTAGTGTGCAACAAACTTTCTCTACCCTTAACCTTGTTCTGAACACCTCCGAAACAAAAGTAATGTGGTTTGGTAAGAAGAATGCCTCTCTTCCCACAGGTGTGACTACTACCTCTGAGGGTTTAGAAGTACTTGGGAGTATGGCTAGATGGTACACTGTCATTCTCTCAGCACATATCAAAGCTGCAGGCTAAAGTTAAATCTAGACTTGGCTTCCTCTTCTTAATCACACCTCTTTCACCCCAGCTTTCACACTAACCCTGATTCAGATGACCATCCTACCCATGCTAGATTAGGGAGACATAATTTATAGATCGGCAAGTAAGGGTGCTCTCGAGCGGCTAATGTTCTTTACCATTCGGCCATCAGATTTGCCACCAATGCTCCTTATAAGACACATCACTGCACTCTATTCTCCTCTGTAACCTGGTCATCTCTGTATACCCATCGCAAGACCCACTGGTTGATGCTTATTTATAAAACCCTCTTATGCCTCAAGTTTGGGGAAGATAATTTTCACCATAAAAATGCACCTTTATAATAAAAGCATTACTTGCATAATTGCATTTGCGGTCACTTTTGAGAATGATGTTTTACGCTAATGGAACATTGACGCTTATAGCCTACTGCCATGTGCGCATTGCTGCGTATATAATGTGACGAAATAGCCTAATAGTTTATCAACATTTTAAAACGGATAGGACCCTTTTTTCCCCCAATTTTCGCCTAAAAAGACATACCCAAATCTAACTGCCTGTAGCTCAGGACCTGAAGCAAGGATATGCATATTCACCGATCCTGTAGAGGTGTTAAGCTAAACATCACAGGTTTGTAATATTTTGGGATCTTTCGCATCCCACAACCATCCCAGACTATGTTTGGAATATTTATTTACATTTATTTCTCGCACAGAATAGAATAGGTGAACTTTGTACTGTGGGGGATAATAGATTGACATAGGCTAGTGCTTTTGTTGTTTGATAGGCCTACTCATCTTGTTGGCTGATGAAAAAATATCTTCAATACGCACCTCGGAACTGGATAAAGATGAGCGCAGTTGCGTCCCGGATGTGTCTCTCTAACTAGCCGGTGAAAAAGACCCGATCACGTGAGTGAGAGAGGCTTCGAATTGCGCAGCACACGCAGGGAGAAAGGTACAACACAGCATTTTTTGGGGGAGCCTTACCGACACAAAGGGGATGCCTCCGTGAAATTTGAGGCATTATCAAGTGCTTGTCACATTGTGAATGAGAGACTATTGGAGTGTAGCAGAGCTCATTCCTTTCAAGCGATTTATTTCAAATAATCTTTAGAGTCTCATCATGCAGCCTTACAATGTATTAAAAATCAAAACATATAGCCCAACGTTTGTAGAACAACTAAAGTTACATTAATAACTCTAAATTAAGCATTTAAGAGTACCTATTTATTTGTTAACCACTAAACACAGAATAGGCGAAAGTGCGCACTCCCTCAAATCGTTTGGAGAAAAAAAAACTAATTTATTCAGCTTTGTTCAATTGTATTCTTCATACTATCAAATAATATAAAATAATGTCACGCAATTAAGAAAATCTTGTCTCCTAAATGAACTATTGTAGCCCACAGCCATTTGACATAGCCACATCAGGATCTAATATAAGGACAACTCAGAGTATGCTATTCTATTCTTCTGAAATAGACTACCTTTTCTTCATATCATGCTTCTTTAGACCTGTCTAAAATAACTAATCAGTGGTAGAAAAATAACCCAACTGTCCTACTTGAGTAAAAGTAAAGATATGTTAATAGAAAATGACTCAAGTAAAAGTACAATTCACCCAGTAAATACTACTTGAGTAAAAGTCTAAAAGTATTTGGTTTTAAATATACTTAAGTATCAAAAGTAAAAGTATAAATCATTTGAAATTCCTTATATTAAGCAAACCAGACGGCACCATTTTCTTTTTTATATATTTTTTATATGGATAGCCAGGGGCACACTCCAACACTCAGACATCATTTACACGTAGCCAGGGGCACACTCCAACACTCAGACATCATTTACACGTAGCCAGGGGCACACTCCAACACTCAGACATCATTTACACGTAGCCAGGGGCACACTCCAACACTCAGACATCATTTACACGTAGCCAGGGACACACTCCAACACTCAGACATCATTTACACGTAGCCAGGGGCACACTCCAACACTCAGACATCATTTACACGTAGCCAGGGGCACACTCCAACACTCAGACATCATTTACACGTAGCCAGGGACACACTCCAACACTCAGACATCATTTACACGTAGCCAGGGGCACACTCCAACACTCAGACATCATTTACACGTAGCCAGGGGCACACTCCAACACTCAGACATCATTTACACGTAGCCAGGGGCACACTCCAACACTCAGACATCATTTACACGTAGCCAGGGACACAGTCCAACACTCAGACATCATTTACACGTAGCCAGGGACACACTCCAACACTCAGACATCATTTACACGTAGCCAGGGACACACTCCAACACTCAGACATCATTTACACGTAGCCAGGGACACACTCCAACACTCAGACATCATTTACACGTAGCCAGGGGCACACTCCAACACTCAGACATCATTTACACGTAGCCAGGGGCACACTCCAACACTCAGACATCATTTACACGTAGCCAGGGACACACTCCAACACTCAGACATCATTTACACGTAGCCAGGGGCACACTCCAACACTCAGACATCATTTACACGTAGCCAGGGGCACACTCCAACACTCAGACATAATTTACACGTAGCCAGGGACACAGTCCAACACTCAGACATCATTTACACGTAGCCAGGGGCACACTCCAACACTCAGACATAATTTACACGTAGCCAGGGACACAGTCCAACACTCAGACATCATTTACACGTAGCCAGGGGCACACTCCAACACTCAGACATCATTTACACGTAGCCAGGGGCACACTCCAACACTCAGACATCATTTACACGTAGCCAGGGGCACACTCCAACACTCAGACATAATTTACACGTAGCCAGGGACACAGTCCAACACTCAGACATCATTTACACGTAGCCAGGGACACAGTCCAACACTCAGACATCATTTACACGTAGCCAGGGGCACACTCCAACACTCAGACTTCATTTACACGTAGACAGGGGCACACTCCAACACTCAGACATCATTTACACGTAGCCAGGGGCACACTCCAACACTCAGACATCATTTACACGTAGCCAGGGACACAGTCCAACACTCAGACTTCATTTACACGTAGCCAGGGGCACACTCCAACACTCAGACATCATTTACACGTAGCCAGGGGCACACTCCAACACTCAGACATCATTTACACGTAGCCAGGGGCACACTCCAACACTCAGACATCATTTACACGTAGCCAGGGACACACTCCAACACTCAGACACAATTTACTAACAAAGCATTTGTGTTTGGTGAGTCATCCAGGTCAAAGGCATTATGGATGACCAGGGATGTTCTCTTGATAAGTGCTTGAATTGTACTTTTAGGTGTCAGTGTAAAAGGTACAGTGTAAGTGTCAGAGTAAAAAGTACATTATAGTCTTTAGGAATGTAGTGAAGTAAAAATAAAAGTTGTGAAAATAAAAATAGTAAAGTACAGATACCAAAAAAATCTACTTAAGTAGTACTTGAAAGTATTTTTACTTAAGTACTTTACACCACTGTAAATAATGGATTTATTGTGAAGGTGTAGGCTGTATTACATGGATTTATTAGACTTTTCTAAAATGGCTTGTAGGCTATATGTGTAACCAGGAGATGCTAAATGTTTTTATGTTAATTAACGGTCAATTACCGTGAGACCGACAGTTATTTTCTTGACAATCACCTCTTATGAAATTTTGTGAACACCTGACCGCATGACTGGACAATAGCCCAGGTGTAACAAAACTAGAGCCTGTAGGACCTGCCTTGTTGATAGTGTTGTTTAAAAAGGCAGAGCTGCGCTTTTATTATGGACAGACTTCTCCCCATCTTAGCTACTGTTGCATCAATGTGTTTTGACCATAATAGTTTACAATCCAGGGTTACTCCAAGCAGTTTAGTCTCCTCAACTTGCTCAATTTCCACATTACCCATAATAAGTTTTAGTTGAGGTTCAGGGTTTAGTGAATGATTTGTCCCAAATACAATGCTTTTAGTTTAAAAAATATATATTTAGGACTAACTTATTTCTTGCAACCCATTCTGAAACTGACTGCAGCTCTTTGCTAAGTGTTGCAGTGATTTCACTTGCTGTGGTTACTGATGTGTATAGTGATGAGTCATCAGGACACAAGCTTTACTCAGAGCTGTGGCAGGTCATTTTTGTAAAGATTGAAAAAAGTAAGGGGCCTCTACCTGGATTATGTTGGAGAGGCTTCCATTAAAGAACACCCTCTGCGTTCTGTTGGACAGGTAACTCTTCATCCACAACATAGCAGGGGGTGTAAAGTCAAAACACATAGCGTTTTTCCAGCAGCAGATTATGATCGATCATGTCAAAAGCTGCACAGAAGCCTAACAAAGCTCCCATAATCTTTTATCATCAATTTCTCTCAGCCAATCATCAGTCATTTGTGTAAGTGCTGGACATGTTGAATTGCCCTTCCCTAAAAGCGTGCTGAAAATATGTTGTTAATTTGTTTACTGTGAAATAGCATTATATTTGGTCAAACATTCCAAAAGTTTACTAAGGGTTGGTAACGGGCTAATTGATCATCTGTTTGAGTCAGTAAAGGGGGCTTTGCTATTCTTGGGTAGCGGAATGACTTTTGCTTCCCTTCAGGCCTGAGAGCACACACTTTCCTGTAGGCTTAGATTGAAGATATGGCAAATAGGCCTTTGCTTTTTACTTCAATGCATGTTAGATTTATCTGTGCGTCTTAATGTCATTGCTTGCTTTAGTGGTTCTAATTGATATTGATAGATATACAGCTATGCGTTATTTTATAGCTATAGGGACAATGACCAATGTAGCCTATTGATTGTGCTCTGAGGTGAGCCCTGGCGCAGTGCTGCTATTGTCCTGGCTGTCACTTTGGTGGTGCTGAAATTGGCAGTGCATCCCTTCATCACGCCTTCTGTCCATGGTCCATCTTGGGCTACCAGTCTTCGTGAGGCTTCTCTTCAACATCGAGTGCTTTCTTGTGTGCAAAAGGACAGTTGTTGTGTATGTGGCTACAGTTCAGATAGGTCTCCATTTAGTTCAATTCTGTATGTCGCAGTAGTATATGACCAATACCATGTGTAGCCTACTAGAAGAAGTAGGCAAACATTCAGTCTGATATCATTCATTTGCATTGCACAGTCATTGTGTGACAGGCTACTGTAAAAATGAAATCATTACTATGACAACGACACACAGCCGACGCTCCCTGCTGTCTTGCTATAGCATCTGTTTGTTGCTCTCTGAATTTGGCATTTACTCTTATTGGCGGCAGATTTAAAATGGCTACTGTCATGTAGGACATTTCACATCAGCTATGAAAAACATATTGCGTACCTGAAGAAGTGGCGGCTTGGCTTACTACAAGGTTACGCTCATTGCGTAGTGTCACAAATCTGACAGAAATGTAGACTTTAGTTATAATTATTGACGTTGAAGCCGGTAGGAATCTCAGATAGCCTAGTGGTGCTCATCCTGTCCAGCGGATCTGTGCGTGTTGGTAGGCGCAAATGATGCATTTCCGATACACTTGTATGTCGTAGTGGGGGGCACATCTTTCTTGTGTTATTCTATTAAAAATAATGGTTGTTGTATGGCTACATTTCAGATACTTTTTTGTAAATTTGAACAGCAGAGCTCTAAAGCAAAACTAGTTGTTTAAAATGCCCCCTCACGCATGTCATCCTGGAGCCGAGTCTGAGCTTTGAACCTATCAATACCCGTCATCTCCTAGAGCAGTCTAACCTCATTCACTAATCGAGACATTCCACCCTGTCAGCAGCCATCGTGTCACATCCAGTCCTGGTCCCTCGAGGAGCGTTCAAGACGTCTATGGAGTACGAGGATGAGTGGAATTAATGAATAACACAAAGCTTTGTTGATGAGGCAAGTCTGTGAATTCACTCAATTCAGTCTCCGAGTCCTGTCAATGCAGCGTTCTCTTAGGGCAGCTCCATGTGTTTCAGAAGGGTTCGTATAGCCATGGGCTATGGCTAGGTCATTCCCCACCATCAAGCTGTTCTGTCACATACAGTCGACTGGAAATGCAATTCGCCATTTCATAATGAGCGTCAGAGTACCATCTTCACTATGGTTGATGGACAGGCAGCTTGAGACCACAGAGACTTCTGCCAGAATACTGTATATGGAGGCCTTTTTTTATTTTTGTTATTTACTTTAACATTTCAGCGGGACAAATTAGCCTCATTCCCAAATGACGGTTTGTCGTACCAAAGCGGCGGACAAATAACGTTTTTTTATAGTCTGAAACTCGGGAGAGATGAGATACTAGCCGGGGGCTCTGACACAACTATTTATCCTCTCTTTGCTTATTCCTCTGTTTGACAGTGTTTTATTTTTATCTATTGGAGATAAATTGGGGATGGATGGAACCGTTCTACACTGTTGGGAGTCAGCCGGAGAACACACCTCCAGAGATTTACAGCTTCAGAACTGTGATGATAAATAAAACACAACCCTTGTGGTCGTCAGACTCAGAAGACACAACGTTATAGAGTACAGTCTTTGTGCTTTACAGAATACATTTTTGTTTCAATTCTGAGCGATTACTTTAAGTAATCCTTATGACATATTTGACAGAATAATGCAACATCTAGCCTACGCTTTGTGAATATTCACTTGGAAAAGAGCAAGGCAGCCGATTCCTATTTTATTCTCAATAATACAATATAATAGGATGACTACTCGAATCTGGCATTTCAATTTGACAAAAATGGAAGACTATGAGTTGCTAAAGTGAAAAGTAAAAAGAAAAACAGACAAGAGTCAGCTACTACTTTTGAAATGAAGTATTTCTCATGTCAATTACAAACATGGGTTTGTTAGTGATGATATACTATAGCAGGGTTCCCCAACTGGCGGCCCGCAAGCCAAATTTGGCTCGCGGGTGATTTTATTTGGCCCCCAAATAATAGATGTGAAATACTGAAAAAACACTAGCAAATCACCTCCAAATGATTTTCATTTTGGAAATCTGTTCCAAAATATTCCTACGCACAATAGAGAGATATGCAGTACGTGATCGTCTATAAATGGTTGCGCTTCTTGCAGTCAATCTGCAGTCTACAAATGATTTGTAATTATGCTGCGGACCCCTGACCATCCGCTCAAGAAAAAAAAAACTTTCCTCGGCTGAATCTAGATGATGATCGCTGCACTACAGGCATGTATGTCACAGAGAGAAAAGTTTGGTTTATATCTTTGCCACAATCATGTTTTTTCAATACCTTGTTGATAACCAACCCGAAAGCCTTTAGAAATCTGAAAGTCGCTACTCTCCTCTACATCTTCAGCGAGGGATGATAAGGGAAGTGAAGGAGGCAGTGAGGTAAAAAACAAAACAATATTTATGTTGTTTATATTCTCCTCTCGTGGTGCTGAGACATGGTTGAGAAAAGGTTGAGATGAGGTTGAGGCGAGGATGAGCCGAGGATGAGCCGAGGTTGAGCAGAGGTTGAGATGAGGTTGAGATGAGGTTGAGCCAAGGTTGAGATGAGGCTGAGCCGAGATTGAGACGAGATTGAGATGAGGTTGAAACAAGATTGATATGAGGTTGGGTCGAGGTTGAGCCGAGGTTGAGCCGAGGTTGAGATGAGGTTGAGCCGAGGTTGAGATTAGGTTGAGCCGAGGTTGAGATGAGGTTGAGCCGAGGTTGAGACGAGGTTGAGATGAGGTTGAGACAAGATTGATATGAGGTTGGGTCGAGGTTGAGACGAGGTTGAGCCGAGGTTGAGACGAGGTTGAGATGAGGTTGAGACGAGGTTGAGAATGCAAGGCAATGTTTTGCCGGACTGATCCGGATGTGTCTTAGTGATACCTTTTTCGATGGGAGGGACCAGCCTGATCATGACTGTGTACGTGCCACTGCCACACTATCGACTTCAAGCCTAAAATAACTGATACCGGCCCACATAACACAGTTCAATATGTAAGTAGGCCTTTACATTGTGCAAATATTTTTGTGTATGTATTGCTTATGTAAAAGATATGCCATATGCACTGTGTATTGTTAATGATACGGTACTGTATGCAGATACATGTACTTACAGAGATGGAGTGTGTATGGGTGTTCACTGGACGATGCCCAAATAAACGTGAAAGCTGATCTTTAAGATGAGGCCTGCCCATGTGTATTCTAAAGACAGCATGCAGTACTCAAAGTTACATAGTAAATTGAGTAAACCAAAGACTCGAGTTCAGAGGAAACAGTGGAGGAAAATAGAGATATATTGAGCTATACGTCATGATGGGCATGGCATCTGACGTGACCACTTGATGCAGCTTGTATGCAGCTTGCATTTTTTAAATGAGGGAGACTCTCGGGAGAAGCAGGAGGAAGGGGGAAGCTAAGATAATTAGGATAGTGACGGATGTGGAAATGATTTGAAGATTCCGTCGCTGGGCTTCTCTGAAGTGTAAAGTGCCTCCGTGAAGATGGAGACAGGGAGAGAAGGAAGAGCAGATGAATGGAAGGAGGGAGGAACGGAGGAGAGGCGAGGGAGGACAAACCTCCTTGGCTGTCACAGCAGCTAACACTCATTAGCAAAGCACCCCCCTTTGAAGCTGTTTATCTCTATTGCCACGTTTTCTGAGGATGGGCAGGGAAATTACAACACACGCACGTACACACACACACACACCTAAGACAGACTCACTCCCTGACCCGAGATATCTCTGTTTTCTTTATATTTTGGTTAGGTCAGGGTGTGACTAGGGTGGGTACGCTAGTTTTGTATTGTCTAGGGTTTTTGTATTGTCTAGGGTTTTTGTATGTCTAGGGCTTTTGTATGTCTAAGGTTTTTGTATGTCTAAGGTTTTTGTATGTCTAGGGTTTTTGTATGTCTAAGGTTTTTGTATGTCTAAGGTTTTTGTATGTCTAAGGTTTTTGTATGTCTAGGGTTTTTGTATGTCTAAGGTTTTTGTATGTCTAAGGTTTTTGTATGTCTAGGGTTTTGTAGGTCTAGGGGTTTTTGTAATTCTGTTGGCCTTATATGGTTCCCAATCAGAGACAGCTGTTTATCATTTATTGTCTCTGATTGGGGATCATATTTAGGTAGCCATTTCCCTTTGGTGTTTGTGGGATCTTGTTCTATGTATATATATTCTATATTGGTCTATGTTTAGTTGCCTGTCTGCACTATTCGTATAGCGTCACGTTTCGTTTGTGCTTGTTTGTTTTGTTTTGCTGAGTTTCGGTTTTATTAAAAACATGTGGACCTCTACTCACGCTGCGCCTTGGTCTCATCTTTATAACAAACGTGACATGAGAAGAGAGAGAGAGAGAGAGAGAGAGAGAGAGAGAGAGTATAGAGGAAGCTTGCCTTGAAGCGCTGGGCATCTTGTTATGATATGCATACCACCCTGCAGCATACCACCCTGCAGCATACCACCCTGCAGCATACCACCCTGCAGCATACCACTGCTGGCTTGCTTTTGAAGCTCAGCTGGGTTGGTCCTGGTCAGTTCCTGGATGGGAGGCCAGCTGCTGCTGGAAGTGGTGTTGGAGGGCCAGTAGGAGGCACTCTTTCCTCTGGTCTAAATAAATATCCCAATGCCCCAGGGCAGTGATTGAGGACACTGCCCTGTGTAAGGTGCTGTCTTTTGGATGGGACGTTAAACGGGTGTCCTGACTCTCTGAGGTCATTAAAGATCCCATGGCACTTATCGTAGGGGTGTTAACCCTGGTGTCCTGGCTAAATTCCCAATCTGGCCCTTAAACCATCACGGTCACCTAATAATCCCCAGTTTACAATTGGCTCATTCAATTGGCTCATTCATCCCCCTCCTCTCCCATGTAACTATTCCCCAGGTCGTTGCTGCAAATGAGAACATGTTCTCAGTCAACTTACCTGGTAAAATAACGGATAAATAAAATAAAAAATTATCTGAATTAGAGTCACAGTATTATATCTAGGGAGGAGCGTCTTCTATGGAGGAACTTTCAATGTCTTTGAACTTCCAAGTTGGTTTAACGTTGGACCAGAGCCAACAAGCTTGTGTGTGCAGAGCAGCACTAGAATTAAAAATACGTTTTACATTTTTTGTTGTTAATAAATCCAATATGAAACATGATAACTATAGTATCCTTAACTAGCATTGAAAAAAAGTCATTGCTTTTTTCTCTAATTAAACATCTCTCCCAAATTTCTGAATCATGCTTGTAACGTTGTCAGTAGGTTACAGTAACCTATGCTTAAAGAGGGGGAGGGGCTACAGTAATATATGTTTAAGAGGGGAGGGGCTACAGTAAACTATGCTTCGGAGGGGGAGGGGCTACAGTAATCTATGCTTCAGAGGGGAGGGGCAGTTAGCCTAAACACACACACCCACTGACAGAGATGTTCAGCTGGCAGGCAGACGCTGGAATAAGTTTCTGAATAACAAAGTGAGGGCTTTGCATAGACGCTTTATTGTGATTTTCGCGGGACTGGAAATAAATGCCTGGAATGTAAAATAACTTTATTAACGGGTTCCCTAACTTTTAAATCACTTTATTTTTCTGTTCGGTTTCTGTTCCTCAAATCATTTAGTTATTTTCCCATTTCCGGTTCTGTTCCCTGAACAGGTTCCAACCCTTGCTTCCCATGCAGGCTCCCTATATCTGGGCTAATTATTGTTACTGATCAATAGTGACAAACCTGGTTTTAACAACTTAGATGGAATGCTACTGAGGATGGTAGCTGACTCTATAGCCACTCATATCTGTCATATCTTTAATCTGAGCCTAGAGGAAAGTCTTTGTCCTCAGACCTGGAGGGAAGCCAAAGTCATTCTGCTACCCAAGAGTGGTAAAGCAGCCTTTACTAGTTCTAACAGCAGACCTATAAGCTTGCTGCCAGCTCTTAGCAAACTGTTGGAAAAAATTGTGTTTGACCAAATACAATGCTATTTCTCTGTAAACAAATTAACAACAGACGTTCAGCATGCTTATAGAGAAGGGCACTCAACATGTACTGCACTGACACAAATGACTGATGATTGGTTGAAATAAATTGATAATAAGATTGTGGGATCTGTAATGTTAGCTTTCAGTGCAGCCTTTGATATTATTGTCCATAACCTGTTGAAAAAACTTAAGTGCTATGGCTTTTAAACCTCTGCCATATAGTGGATTCAGAGCTATCTAATAGAACTCAAAGGGTTTTCTTGAATGGAAGTGTCTCTAATGTCAAACATGTAAAGTGTGGTGTACCGCACGGCAGCTCTCTAGGCCCTCTACTCTTTTCTATTTTTACCTATGACCTGCCACTGGCATTAAACAAAGCATGTTGTCCTTGTATGCTGATGATTCAACTATATACACGCATCAGCAACCACAGCTAATGAAGTCACTGAAACCCTTAAAAGAGAGTTGCAGTCTGTTTTGGAATGGGCGGCCAGTAATAAACTGGTCCTGAACATCTCTAAAACTAAGAGCATTGTATTTGGTACAAATCATTCCTTAAGTGCTAGACCTCAGCTGAATCTGGTAATGAATGGTGTGGCTGTTGAAGAAGTTGAGGAGACTAAACTACAAAATTATTGTGGTAAAAATGATGTGGGTAAAACAAAGCGCAAATTAAAAGTATGAATCTCAGAGTATCGTACCACCATTAGGTGCAAAAATTCGACGTATCCAGTTGAGGCCCACTTTTTGGAAGCAAACCACTCGATTTCGTCCCTACGTTATATCGGCATCGAACACTTCACCCTCCCTAGGAGAGGGGGTGACCTCGACAATTTATTGTTAAAATGCGAGGCTGAGTGGATCTTTAATTTAAAGATCCTTGCTCCCTTCGGTCTCAACATAGACTTTGATCTGAAGCCATTCTTGTGATTATTGTGCTTTTGCTATTCATTGTAAATGTTTGCAGGCTTATGTAGCCAAATTGTATCTATGATCGTATGCTATCCATTTATGTTTTTTTGTATGCTATTTTAATACATGAGAATTAACCAATGATATCAGGCCACAACTGGCTATGATTAAAGACACCTTTTTGTCTTTTGACACTATATAAATGAGTCATCCCGCAGTGTTTGTCATTATACTCTGATGAAGACAGCTTGTCTGTCGAAACGTTAGACATAAATATTTTTGCATCTGAGCTCCTAGTGTGCGGCTCTCCTTTTCTTTTTCAAGTGTTCTACTCCGTTAGCCAGCACCTCGCCTAAATAGGTGTGTGTTTCTTTCGCCTAAAAGCTCAAAGATGATTTTAAGAATAGTGAAAGGACAAAGGGGGAATAAAAACACGCTTTTTTAATCTATAAAATATTAAATAGTTGCCACAAAGTTGTATCTTGTGTGCAGGGATGATTTTGCTTATTGTCGGGCCAGGATGATGAGCGACAGATCCCCTGCGTCAGGACAGAGCAGCACATTGCTCTTCCAAGGGAGGTATCTTAGGGAGAGCTTGAGGGGGTCTTCTAAGTGAGGTCTCTTGGGGAGGTCTTTGTAGTCTTCAAGGACTTGATGAGCCCTGCATAAACTTTATATAGCTTTTCAACAAACATGTTTGTGTGATAATAATATTCTATTGGTCAAAACTGGTTGCAACAACGTCATGAGGCCAGGCTGTATACTGGCTGTATAGGGACGTTTTGCTAATTTTTTTATTTTTATTTTTTTCCCATTATGTCTTGATTTGTCATGACAAATATATCTTTACCTGATTGTTACAGAGATGACTTGGTTGTAATCTGGTTATAACAGAGACAAATTGGTAGTAATCTGGTTATATAATGTCTTCGCAACCAAAAAGCCAGTTTGCAAACAGATAATTACACCATGTGACACATATTGCCACTAGGGTAATAGAGACAAGAGTGGGAATTGGGACAATGAGTCAATAAGTAGAGATGATTAGGGAGTGGCACTTTAAGATACTGAATAGGAAGTAGAGAAGAAGATAGAACAAGTAAGTGAAGCGGACAGGGAAGGAGGAAGATAAAACAGATACATTTAAACCAGTTCAGGTTTTGGCCTTGACATAGGCTTATTGATATCACCTATGTGATTGTGTTTCCAGCTAAAGCACAAACACCCCCAAATCAATAGCAAGGCCCTGTGGTAGGGTGCCAACACCAAGGCCCTGTGGTAGGGTGCCAACACCAAGGTCCTGTGGTTGGGTGCCAACACCAAGGCCCTGTGGTAGGGTGCCAACACCAAGGCCCTGTGGTACGGTGCCAACAGCAAGGCCCTGTGATAGGGTGCCAACACCAAGGCCCTGTGGTAGGGTGCCAACACCAAGGTCCTGTTGAAGGGTGCCAACAGCAAGGCCTTGTTGTAAGGTTCTGTCATGACGTTGGCCTCTTTGGGTATAGCAAGCCCCATCCCCCTCTACCTGCCTCCCCCTTTCCTCCTTCAACTAGGTTGCTGTGGTCAGAGAGACGTCGTAAATTCCTAAGGATCTCCTCATGGACACACAATATAGAGAGAGTACATTTTCATAGAGAACAAAGAAATTCCTTCCACCTCACAGAACTTGAGGTATGAACAAATTTCATATTCCGGAGAAAGTATAAAAGATTGGTGAAGAATCCAGCTACAAACTGGTCCATGTGTCACAACTTGGGGAAGCTCATGGGAGATGGTGTGGCCACATTACCATAACGCTGTTTATATAATAGCCTCAGATATTAGGTTTACATCTAATTGTTGTATAAGTTGAATGAGTGATTATGATACTGTTAGTAAAATTGTGTAATATGATTTTGGACTATTTAATGAAGGAAAACTCAAGAAGGGGATTGGAGTTAATTAAATCAGAGGACCGCCCCTGAGCCCAGTTATGGTCAGGCGTCCTGGGACAGCCCTTTTCTGCCTTCCGAATAAAACCCCCTTCTCGGGTTTTCGATCAGCAGACCGAGCTTACCTCAATTACGAGATGGCTAAAGGTTGCAGACCATGTTTTTCTCCATTAGAGGAGACAAAGGTTGTAGACCATTGCTGAATCTTTTAACCATACCACATGGTTAAACTCTTAAGACTATCGATACGTACAGAATAAGAACAAGTCTTTGATATTAATTACTAGTCTGCAACTAGGAATTCGGTATCATTGAACGCGAAGAACGACAACCGCCGAAACATCCATTCTATAACGAAACAAATGATTGTCACTCTGAACTTTCCACTATAACCGTGACAGAGAGAGAGAGGGAGAGAGACAGACAATTCTACAAAATAAATGAACTTTTAACCAGCGATCAAGACGACACACTGAGCATAAATATATATATTGATTGCAATTGTTCCCGAATGAGTGAGCGTTCATGTGCAAAGGATTAGCATTTCAATTGTTATAATTATCACTTTGTAGTGACTTCTTGGTCGACCCCCACTTCCCCTTTTGTCTAACAAACCGCTATGCTGGTTCAGCCCACTAGGACACATTCTCATTTCATGTAAAAACATTTACCTTGTTTGTTTGTTTGTTTATGCATTTCTGTGAATTACTTAGTTAGTAATAAATAAATGATTTAAGACAATTGATGTATGGATGACTCACAGTGAAGACTGGGTTCGTGCAGATAACCAACAATTTACGAAGTTTGGAATGAGACTAACGTGAGGTAAAGTAAATAATTCATTAATTCAGATATAAAATATCTGAAAAGTTATTTTAGGAAATGATAACTTTGTAATCTGATAATTTTTCCTTGGTGCCCGACTTCCTAGTAATTACGGTTACATGATTAATCAGTCTAATCGCGTAATACTAATTACAGAGAATCTTTGATAAAAACTATCAGTCTTCAGTTAATGATAGTAAAGACACGACAGTGCCAACAGCAAGGCCTTGTTGTAAGGTGCCAACAGCAAGGCCTTGAAGTAAGGTGCCAACAGCAAGGCCTTGTTGTAAGGTGCCAACACCAAGGCCCTGTTGTAAGGTGCCAACACCAAGGCCCTGTTGTAGGGTGCCAACACAAAGGCCTTGTTGTAAGGTGCCAATAACAAGGCCTTGTTGTAAGGTGCCAATAACAAGGCCTTGTTGTAAGGTGCCAACAGCGAGGCCTTGTGGTAGGGAGCCAACTGCAAGGCCTTGTTGTAAGGTGCCAACACCAAGGCCCTGTTGTAGGGTGCCAACACCAAGGCCCTGTTGTAGGGTGCCAACACCAAGGCCTTGTTGTAAGGTGCCAACACCAAGGCCCTGTTGTAGGGTGCCAACAGCAAGGCCCTGTTGTAGGGTGCCAACAGCAAGGCCCTGTTGTAGGGTGCCAACACCAAGGCCCTGTTGTAGGGTGCCAACACCAAGGCCCTGTTGTAGGGTGCCAACACCAAGACCCTGTTGTAGGGTGCCAACACCAAGGCCCTGATGTAGGGTTCCAACAGCAAGGCCCTGTTGTAGGGTGCCAACACCAAGGCCCTGTTGTAGGGTGCCAACAGCAAGGCCCTGTTGTAGGGTGCCAACAGCAAGGCCCTGTTGTAGGGTGCCAACAGCAAAGCCCTGTTGTAGGGAGCCAACACCAAGGCCCTGTTGTAGGGTGCCAACACCAAGGCCCTGTTGTAGGGTGCCAACACCAAGGCCCTGTTGTAGGGTGCCAACAGCAAGGCCCTGTTGTAGGGTGCCAACACCAAGGCCCTGTTGTAGGGTGCCAACACCAAGGCCCTGTTGTAGGGTGCCAACAGCAAGGCCCTGTTGTAGGGTGCCAACACCAAGGCCCTGTTGTAGGGTGCCAACACCAAGGCCCTGTTGTAGGGTGCCAACACCAAGGCCCTGTTGTAGGGTGCCAACACCAAGGCCCTGATGTAGGGTTCCAACAGCAAGGCCCTGTTGTAGGGTGCCAACACCAAGGCCCTGTTGTAGGGTGCCAACAGCAAGGCCCTGTTGTAGGGTGCCAACACCAAGGCCCTGTTGTAGGGTGCCAACAGCAAGGCCCTGTTGTAGGGTGCCAACAGCAAGGCCCTGTTGTAGGGTGCCAACAGCAAGGCCCTGTTGTAGGGTGCCAACATCAAGGCCCTGTTTTAGGGTGCCAACAGCAAGGCCCTGTTGTAGGGTTCCCCGCCAAAACAATGCCAAGGGAAACACTAATGTGACTTATAATTACAGGTACTTGACTGATTCATACGGCTCCATATCGATCGCTACTCTAATGCCTGTTCCCTCTTTCAAAAGGAGCTCATAAGAGATCGGCGGGATGATTAAGACTTGACTCGATGTGAGATGACAATCACCTGGAGCTCCGTAACCATGGATTCCAGCCCACTGAAGACAAGCGCTGTGGTGACTCATCAATGTACTTCAAAGAGAAGAAGGCAGAGCATTCAGAATAGCTACATTATGGGTATTTTTCAGTGCTCCACAAAGGGAAAGTCTGTGCTTGACAAATGGTTTGCCGGTGCCAATTTACTGCGATGTGTAGCTATGCATGTATGTTCCTCATATGTCCACTTTGTGTCTATACTGTATGTCCACTTTGTGACTTGTAGCTATCTATTAAAAATGCTAACTACATTTGATTAATTGATTGATTGATTGGTTTATTGATCGATCGATCCAAATATACAGAGCAAGGGAATTGGTCAAGGGGATGCAGCAGTAGGTCCCTCAACTCAACTCTAGTAAGGGTTATAGATCAAGTATTTAAGAAGCATGATATGATTGGTCTATCTGCACAGGATATTGTGCAGCCAGCTATCTGGGACTAAAGGCTATCTGGGACTAAAGGCTATCTGGGACCACAGACTACCTGGGACTAAAGGCTATCTGGGACTAAAGGCTATGTGGGACTAAAGGCTATGTGGGACTAAAGGCTACCTGGGACTAAAGGCTACCTGGGACTAAAGGCTATGTGGGACTAAAGGCTATGTGGGACTAAAGGCTATGTGGGACTAAAGGCTATCTGAGCCTAAAGGCTATGTGAGCCTAAAGGCTATGTGAGCCTAAAGGCTATGTGGGACTAAAGGCTATCTGAGCCTAAAGGCTATGTGGGACCACAGGGTATGTGGGACCACAGGGTATCTATATAGAATAACTATCTTCAAAGTAATGATTCGGAACGTCGGGTTTGAAATGAAAGCTTCTTTTAGTAATACTACTTGTTCACGTTACATTTAACAACTTTAGATTCTACAAAACAATAAAAGAAAGTTGCTCGCGAAAGTCAGGATAATCACTTGTCACTTGTCGCAAGGCATTTTGGAACTTGTAGTCAATAGCATAATCCAATACTAACCAATACAGCAGAAATATGTATATAGTTCTCTCAATCTTCAACACACGAATTCTAATACAATTACATATGAAAATAACTGTAAAGAAAATATCTTTAGATACAGCTCTATGAATTAACTGTAAACATTAACTCTGTAACCCATTAAAGTTACAACAATCTTTGACTAAAGGCTATCCTGGACTAAAGGCTATGTGGGACCACAGGCTACCTGTGACTAAAGGCTATCTGGGAATAGAGGCTATCTGGGACTAAAGGCTATCTGGGAATAGAGGCTATCTGGGACTAAAGGCTATCTGGGACTAAAGGCTATGTGGGACTAAAGGCTATCTGGGACTAAAAGGCTATCTGAGCCTAAAGGCTATCTGAGCCTAAAGGCTATGTGGGACTAAAGGCTATGTGGGACTAAAGGCTATGTGGGACTAAAGGCTATGTGGGACTAAAGGCTATGTGGGACTAAAGGCTATCTGAGCCTAAAGGCTATGTGGGACTAAAGGCTATGTGGGACTAAAGGCTATGTGGGACTAAAGGCTATGTGGGATTAAAGGCTACCTGGGACTAAAGGATATGTGACTAAAGGCTATCTGGGACTAAAGGCTATCTGGGACTAAAGGCTATCTGGGACTAAAGGCTATGTGGGACTAGAGGCTATGTGGGACTAAAGGCTATCTGGGACCGCAGGGTATCTGGGACTAGAGGCTACCTGGGACTAAAGCCTATCTGGGACTAAAGGCTATCTGGGAATAAATCAAATGTATTTATAAAGCTTACATCAGGTGATATCTCTTTCTGCTGTACAGAAACCCAGCCTAAAACCCCAAACAGCAAGCAATGCAGGTGTAGAAGCATGAATAAAGGCTATGTGGGACCACAGGGTATCGTGGACTAAAGGCTATGTGTGACCACAGGGTATCAGAGACCACGGGGATATGCAGGGGCAGATGGTAGATGCTGATACAGCATGACTTGTCAAATCCATCAGTGCTCCTCCACAGAGTGCCAGTAAAACTCAACTCCCAACTAACAACATGAAAGCAACCCCCAAACTTGACTATCGTATTAATTTAACTAAAATGTATGTCATTAACCCCCCAAAAAGCATAATTAGAAATACTGATGCATGAATGATTTATTTACTGAAGTATTCATTTGTTTATTCAGGAGTTGATGAATAGTTACGTTCATAAATTTGCTTTCCTGATGGGCATAAGTTCATGTTTCGATTCTATTGGTGAGTAGTAGGCAACTCAGTGCTTGACCCCCTGGCCCCTACCCTTATTCAAGCTTCTGTCAGTTAACATCGTTAACATCTCTGTTGAGACAGAGAGGAGACTGATAGGAGATGACGTCCACTCACTGGCTGCTGTTAAGCTAAAACACAGCAGATCCAAAGTCAATCGAGGACAAAGTCCAATGTGCTCTGAAATGTTGTTTAAAAATATCAACCCGTCACAGTTTTTTTGTCCTACTCATCTGACATGACAAGACTAGAATTGCTCACACACTCACACACACACTTTATTACACACAATTTAGCTCTCAGAACAAGTGATAATCTAACAACATAACACATCCTGGCAGGTTACTGGGATACATTGAACCTCGGTATTTTCCTTCAGTAGGACAGGGATACATTGAACCTCGGTATGTTCCTTCAGTAGGACAGGGATACATGGAACCTCGGTATGTTCCTTCAGTAGGACAGGGATACATGGAACCTTGGTATGTCCCTTCAGTAGGACAGGGATACATGGAACCTCGGTATGTCCCTTCAGTAGGACAGGGATACATGGAACCTCGGTATGTCCCTTCAGTAGGACAGGGATACATGGAACCTCGGTATGTTCCTTCAGTAGGACAGGGATACATGGAACCTCGGTATGTCCCTTCAGTAGGACAGGGATACATGGAACCTCGGTATGTCCCTTCAGTAGGACAGGGATACATGGAACCTTGGTATGTCCCTTCAGTAGGACAGGGATACATGGAACCTCGGTATGTCCCTTCAGTAGGACAGGGATACATGGAACCTCGGTATGTTCCTTCAGTAGGACAGGGATACATGGAACCTTGGTATGTCCCTTCAGTAGGACAGGGATACATGGAACCTCGGTATGTCCCTTCAGTAGGACAGGGATACATGGAACCTTGGTATTTTCCTTCAGTAGGACAGGGATACATTGAACCTCGGTATGTTCCTTCAGTAGGACAGGGATACATGGAACCTTGGTATTTTCCTTCAGTAGGACAGGGATACATGGAACCTTGGTATTTTCCTTCAGTAGGACTCCCAGAAGAAGGAAACGCCTAGGAGGGGGAGCAACCAGACAACGAGAATGGTCAATAATTCAGTGTTCTTGCTGCAATCCATTACACTGCATTTATAATATATCATATAGCCAAGGCCATGCCACGCAAACCTGAACAGCAAACCCGATCAACAAGCCTGAATATCAAGCCCGATCAACAAGCCTGATCAACTAGCCTGAACAACAAGCCTGATCAACAAGCCTGAACAACAAGCCTGATCAACAAGCCTGAACAACAAGCCTGATCAACAAGCCTGATCAACTAGCCTGAACAGCAAGCCTGATCAACAAGCCTGAACAACAAGCCTGATCAACAAGCCTGAACAACAAGCCTGATCAACAAGCCTGATCAACAAGCCTGATCAACTAGCCTGAACAGCAAGCCTGATCAACAAGCCTGATCAACAAGCCTGAACAACAAGCCCGATCAACAAGCCTGATCAACTAGCCTGAACAGCAAGCCTGATCAACAAGCCTGAACAACAAGCCTGATCAACAAGCATGAACAACAATCCTGAACAACAAGCCTGAACAACAATCCTGATCAACAAGCCTGATCAACAAGCCTGAACAACAAGCCTGATCAACAAGCCTGATCAACAAGCCTGATCAACTAGCCTGAACAGCAAGCCTGATCAACAAGCCTGATCAACAAGCCTGATCAACAAGCCTGAACAACAAGCCTGATCAACAAGCCTGATCAACAAGCCTGAACAACAAGCCTGAACAACAAGCCTGATCAACAAGCCTGAGCAACAAGCCTGATCAACAAGCCTGAACAACAAGCCTGATCAACAAGCCTGAACAACAATCCTGATCAACAAACCTGAACAACAAGCCTGATCAACAAGTCTGATCAACAAGCATGAACAACAATCCTGAACAACAAGCCTGAACAACAATCCTGATCAACAAGCCTGATCAACAAGCCTGAACAACAAGCCTGATCAACAAGCCTGATCAACAAGCCTGATCAACAAGCCTGAACAACAAGCCTGAACAACAAGCCTGAACAGCAAGCCTGATCAACAAGCCTGAATATCAAGCCTGATCAACAAGCCTGATCAACAAGCCTGATCAACAAGCATGAACAACAATCCTGAACAACAAGCCTCATCAACAAGCCTGATCAACAAGCCTACATGGAACCTCGGTATGTTCCTTCAGTAGGACAGGGATACCTGGAACCTTGGTATGTTCCTTCAGTAGAACAGGGATACATGGAACCTTGGTATGTTCCTTCCATAGGGCAGGGATACATGGAACCTTGGTATGTCCCTTCAGTAGGACAGGGATACATGGAACCTTGGTATTTTCCTTCAGTAGGACAGGGATACATGGAACCTCGGTATGTCCCTTCAGTAGGACAGGGATACATGGAACCTTGGTATTTTCCTTCAGTAGGACAGGGATACATGGAACCTCGGTATGTCCCTTCAGTAGGACAGGGATACATTGAACCTCGGTATGTCCCTTCAGTAGGACAGGGATACATGGAACCTTGGTATTTTCCTTCAGTAGGACAGGGATACATTGAACCTCGGTATGTCCCTTCAGTAGGGCAGGGATACATGGAACATTGGTATGTTCCATCAGTAGAACAGGGATACATGGAACCTTGGTATTTTCCTTCAGTAGGACTCCCAGAAGAAGGAAACGCCTAGGAGGGGGAACAACCAGACAACGAGAATGGTCAATAATTCAGTGTTCTTGCTGCAATCCATTACACTGCATTTATAATATATCATATAGCCAAGGCCATGCCACGCAAACCTGAACAGCAAACCTGATCAACAAGCCTGAATATCAAGCCCGATCAACAAGCCTGATCAACTAGCCTGAACAACAAGCCTGAACAACAAGCCTGATCAACAAGCCTGAATATCAAGCCCAATCAATAAGCCTGATCAACTAGCCTGAACAACAAGCCTGATCAACAAGCATGAACAACAATCCTGAACAACAAGCCTCATCAACAAGCCCGACCCCACCACTGAATTTTGCTTCAACACATTACACATAACACATATTTGACACACACTTCAAACACAGTACACACACACTTCACGTCATCAAAAACTCCTGCACTTTGAGGGTGACCAAATATGACGTCCGTCCCCCCGTCACTAGAAAGTCACTAGAAACACTGGTTAAAACCTCCCTGTTCCACTTGCAGAGTATGTTACACCGTATTAAGCTGTGGACAACACGCACCTTCAAGCAATGGTCTATTATTTGCAGCATCCCATATTCAATGCAATTATTGCTACAGAATTCTGTTAATCTTGCTATTCTTTACATAAGAACAAAGTTGAAACCCGCCCTCTGCTCCACCAGAGTGATTTACTGTCTACATGGAGACAAACCACATGTCATCCGTTAACTTCACAAGGAGACAATAGATTCCGTTTGGGGAGCATTATTATTAAGAGCAGGACAGGTTTTTTTACTTTCTCTTCTTTGATTCTCCCAGTAGCAGTACACATCTTGGATGTGTGTTATCTTGCCAAGTACTCTGAGATTTTATATGCATTAGCAATAACATTCAGAGGGACATACATATTGCTTGCAAATAAGCTATGCCCTGCATTATTACTAAGGGCTTTATGTCCTGCATTCTTACTAAGGGCTTTATGTCCTGCATTCTTACTAAGGGCTGTATGTCCTGCATTCTTACTAAGGGCTTTATGCCCTGCATTCTTACTAAGGGCTTTATGCCCTGCATTCTTACTAAGGGCCATATGTCCTGCATTCTTACTAAGGGCCATATGTCCTGCATTCTTACTAAGGGCCATATGTCCTGCATTCTTACTAAGGGCCATATGTCCTGCATTCTTACTAAGGGCTGTATGTCCTGCATTCTTACTAAGGGCTGTATGTCCTGCATTCTTACTAAGGGCCATATGTCCTGCATTCTTACTAAGGGCCATATGTCCTGCATTCTTACTAAGGGCCATATGTCCTGCATTCTTACTAAGGGCCATATGTCCTGCATTCTTACTAAGGGCTGTATGTCCTGCATTCTTACTAAGGGCCATATGTCCTGCATTCTTACTAAGGGCTGTATGTCCTGCATTCTTACTAAGGGCCATATGTCCTGCATTCTTACTAAGGGCTGTATGTCCTGCATTCTTACTAAGGGCCATATGTCCTGCATTCTTACTAAGGGCTGTATGTCCTGCATTCTTACTAAGGGCCATATGTCCTGCATTCTTACTAAGGGCCATATGTCCTGCATTCTTACTAAGGGCCATATGTCCTGCATTCTTACTAAGGGCTGTATGTCCTGCATTCTTACTAAGGGCTTTATGCCCTGCATTCTTACTAAGGGCCATATGTCCTGCATTCTTACTAAGGGCCATATGTCCTGCATTCTTACTAAGGGCCATATGTCCTGCATTCTTACTAAGGGCTGTATGTCCTGCATTCTTACTAAGGGCCATATGTCCTGCATTCTTACTAAGGGCTGTATGTCCTGCATTCTTACTAAGGGCCATATGTCCTGCATTCTTACTAAGGGCTGTATGTCCTGCATTCTTACTAAGGGCCATATGTCCTGCATTCTTACTAAGGGCTGTATGTCCTGCATTCTTACTAAGGGCCATATGTCCTGCATTCTTACTAAGGGCCATATGTCCTGCATTCTTACTAAGGGCCATATGTCCTGCATTCTTACTAAGGGCCATATGTCCTGCATTCTTACTAAGGGCCATATGTCCTGCATTCTTACTAAGGGCTGTATGTCCTGCATTCTTACTAAGGGCTTTATGTCCTGCATTCTTACTAAGGGCCATATGTCCTGCATTCTTACTAAGGGCTGTATGTCCTGCATTCTTACTAAGGGCTTTATGTCCTGCATTCTTACTAAGGGCCATATGTCCTGCATTCTTACTAAGGGCCATATGTCCTGCATTCTTACTAAGGGCCATATGTCCTGCATTCTTACTAAGGGCCATATGTCCTGCAGTCTTACTAAGGGCTTTATGTCCTGCATTCTTACTAAGGGCTTTATGTCCTGCATTCTTACTAAGGGCTTTATGTCCTGCATTCTTACTAAGGGCTGTGTGTCCTGCATTCTTACTAAGGGCCATATGTCCTGCATTCTTACTAAGGGCTGTGTGTCCTGCATTCTTACTAAGGGCCATATGTCCTGCATTCTTACTAAGGGCTTTATGTCCTGCATTCTTACTAAGGGCCATATGTCCTGCATTCTTACTAAGGGCTTTATGTCCTGCATTCTTACTAAGGGCTTTATGTCCTGCATTCTTACTAAGGGCTTTATGTCCTGCATTCTTACTAAGGGCATTCTTACTAAGGGCTGTGCATATGTCCTGCATTCTTACTAAGGGCTTTATGTCCTGCATTCTTACTAAGGGCCATATGTCCTGCATTCTTACTAAGGGCTTTATGTCCTGCATTCTTACTAAGGGCTTTATGTCCTGCATTCTTACTAAGGGCCATATGTCCTGCATTCTTACTAAGGGCTTTATGTCCTGCATTCTTACTAAGGGCTTTATGCCCTGCATTCTTACTAAGGGCTTTATGTCCTGCATTCTTACTAAGGGCTTTATGTCCTGCATTCTTACTAAGGGCCATATGTCCTGCATTCTTACTAAGGGCTTTATGTCCTGCATTCTTACTAAGGGCTGTATGTCCTGCATTCTTACTAAGGGCTTTATGTCCTGCATTCTTACTAAGGGCCATATGTCCTGCATTCTTACTAAGGGCTTTATGTCCTGCATTCTTACTAAGGGCTGTATGTCCTGCATTCTTACTAAGGGCCATATGTCCTGCATTCTTACTAAGGGCCATATGTCCTGCATTCTTACTAAGGGCCATATGTCCTGCATTCTTACTAAGGGCCATATGTCCTGCATTCTTACTAAGGGCCATATGTCCTGCATTCTTACTAAGGGCCATATGTCCTGCATTCTTACTAAGGGCCATATGTCCTGCATTCTTACTAAGGGCTGTATGTCCTGCATTCTTACTAAGGGCCATATGTCCTGCATTCTTACTAAGGGCTGTATGTCCTGCATTCTTACTAAGGGCCATATGTCCTGCATTCTTACTAAGGGTTGTATGTCCTGCATTCTTACTAAGGGCCATATGTCCTGCATTCTTACTAAGGGCTGTATGTCCTGCATTCTTACTAAGGGCCATATGTCCTGCATTCTTACTAAGGGCCATATGTCCTGCATTCTTACTAAGGGCCATATGTCCTGCATTCTTACTAAGGGCCATATGTCCTGCATTCTTACTAAGGGCTGTATGTCCTGCATTCTTACTAAGGGCTTTATGTCCTGCATTCTTACTAAGGGCCATATGTCCTGCATTCTTACTAAGGGCTGTATGTCCTGCATTCTTACTAAGGGCTTTATGTCCTGCATTCTTACTAAGGGCCATATGTCCTGCATTCTTACTAAGGGCCATATGTCCTGCATTCTTACTAAGGGCCATATGTCCTGCATTCTTACTAAGGGCCATATGTCCTGCAGTCTTACTAAGGGCTTTATGTCCTGCATTCTTACTAAGGGCTTTATGTCCTGCATTCTTACTAAGGGCTTTATGTCCTGCATTCTTACTAAGGGCTGTGTGTCCTGCATTCTTACTAAGGGCCATATGTCCTGCATTCTTACTAAGGGCTTTATGTCCTGCATTCTTACTAAGGGCCATATGTCCTGCATTCTTACTAAGGGCTTTATGTCCTGCATTCTTACTAAGGGCTTTATGTCCTGCATTCTTACTAAGGGCTGTGTGTCCTGCATTCTTACTAAGGGCCATATGTCCTGCATTCTTACTAAGGGCTTTATGTCCTGCATTCTTACTAAGGGCCATATGTCCTGCATTCTTACTAAGGGCTTTATGTCCTGCATTCTTACTAAGGGCTTTATGTCCTGCATTCTTACTAAGGGCTTTATGTCCTGCATTCTTACTAAGGGCCATATGTCCTGCATTCTTACTAAGGGCTTTATGTCCTGCATTCTTACTAAGGGCCATATGTCCTGCATTCTTACTAAGGGCTTTATGTCCTGCATTCTTACTAAGGGCTTTATGTCCTGCATTCTTACTAAGGGCCATATGTCCTGCATTCTTACTAAGGGCTTTATGTCCTGCATTCTTACTAAGGGCTTTATGCCCTGCATTCTTACTAAGGGCTTTATGTCCTGCATTCTTACTAAGGGCTTTATGTCCTGCATTCTTACTAAGGGCCATATGTCCTGCATTCTTACTAAGGGCTTTATGTCCTGCATTCTTACTAAGGGCTGTATGTCCTGCATTCTTACTAAGGGCTTTATGTCCTGCATTCTTACTAAGGGCCATATGTCCTGCATGTTATGTCCTGCATTCTTACTAAGGGCTTTATGTCCTGCATTCTTACTAAGGGCTGTATGTCCTGCATTCTTACTAAGGGCCATATGTCCTGCATTCTTACTAAGGGCCATATGTCCTGCATTCTTACTAAGGGCCATATGTCCTGCATTCTTACTAAGGGCCATATGTCCTGCATTCTTACTAAGGGCCATATGTCCTGCATTCTTACTAAGGGCCATATGTCCTGCATTCTTACTAAGGGCTTTATGTCCTGCATTCTTACTAAGGGCTGTATGTCCTGCATTCTTACTAAGGGCTGTATGTCCTGCATTCTTACTAAGGGCTTTATGTCCTGCATTCTTACTAAGGGCTTTATGTCCTGCATTCTTACTAAGGGCTATATGTCCTGCATTCTTACTAAGGGTATCACGTTCGGACCTTTATTTCCTTTGTTTTGTCGTTATTTAGTATGGTCAGGGCGTGAGTTGGGGTGGGCAGTCTATGTTTGTTTTTCTATGATTTAGGGATTTCTATGTTTTGGCCTAGTATGGTTCTCAATCAGAGGCAGGTGTCATTAGTTGTCTCTGATTGAGAATCATACTTAGGTAGCCTGTGTTTCACTGAGTGTTTGTGGGTGATTGTCTATGTTAGTTGCTTGTGTCAGCACAGTGCTTATGATAGCGTCACGGTTGTTATTTGATTATTGTTTTTGGACAGTTTACTTTGTGTTTTTTGTCATCTATTAAATGATGCATTCACACCACGCTGCACTTTGGTCCGCTTCTTACGACGATAATGACGAAGGGCTGTATGTCCTGCATTCTTACTAAGGGCTGTGTGTCCTGCATGATTGTTTTGTACGGATGGATGGAGAAATAGATGGATGGATGTATGGACAAAGGGGTGGAGGGAGAGATGGAAAGTTGGACAGATTAATGGACTAACTTAAGGATCAGAGAAGTAGACTCACATCCATGCTGGTTAGATTACAGCGGTGAGTTCCAGCAAACCAGCCACTGCTGGAGCACTGGTCAATGTCCACATCCTGGAGGTTGATGTCCACTCGAACCACACCCCTGTAATAGGAGACAGAGAGAGAGTGGGTGGGGGGTGGTGAGAGGTGAGAGAGAGAGAGACAGAGACAGAGAGAGGGTGGGTGGAGAGAGAGAGGTTGGAGAGAGAGAGAGACAGAGAGAGGGGTGGAGAGACATCAGAGAGAGATCAGAGAGAGGGTGGCAAGAGGTCAGAGAGAGAGAGGCAAGAGGTCAGAGAGAGAGAAAGGTTAGAGAGAGGTTAGGGAGAGAGACAGAGACAGAGAGAGGGTGGGTGGAGAGAGAGAGGTTGGAGAGAGCGAGAGAGGGAGAGAGAGAGAGAGAGGGGTGGAGAGACATCAGAGAGAGGGTGGCAAGAGGTCAGAGAGAGAGAAAGGTTAGAGAGGTTAGGGAGAGAGACAGAGACAGAGAGAGGGTGGGTGGAGAGAGAGAGGTTGGAGAGAGCGAGAGAGAGAGAGAGAGAGGGGTGGAGAGACATCAGAGAGAGATCAGAGAGAGGGTGGCAAGAGGTCAGAGAGAGAGAAAGGTTAGAGAGAGGTTGTGGAGAGAGATCAGAGAGAGATCAGAGAGAGGGTGGTGAGAGGTCAGAGAGAGAGAAAGGTTAGAGAGAGAGAGGTTAGGGGGAGAGAGAGAGGGAGAGAGATCAGAGAGAGGGTGGCGAGAGGTCAGAGAGAGAGAGAGGTTAGAGAGAAAGAGAGAGAGAGAGGGCGGAGAGAGATCAGAGAGAGCAGTTAGCTTCAACTCAGACATCTCTTTTAGTGTCAGAGAATGAAAGAAGGGCAGAGGTTCCATTGTGACCTCATCATAACAGGGTCTCACTTTGGTCCAATTCCTACAGATGAACTATTATCCAGGCAAAAACTAGTATGAGCATCAAATGCCACTCAATTAGAGTATATCTTCCAATTTAATGTCAATTGAAACAAACAAAAAAACAATATCCTGTGTATAACGTTAATATGTTCATGCTATGTTGAATCAATTTTTATTTCATTTTTTTTCATGTGCCCTGATGAGAGAAGAAGCCAAGCCTAAATATCCCAATTGAATCATGTTGAATCTAGCTAACTGTAACCAAAACATGAATAGCTTATCCGCTTACAGTAAATCAATAGACCAAAGGCTGCTTGATGCTGTTTACCTCTGGGAGAGTATACTGCAGTGTACACATGCACACACTTCTACTGGCACGTGGTTCATTAGGCTACTACATTGGTTCATTAGGCTACTGCATTGGTTCATTAGGCTACTGCATTGGTTCATTAGGCTACTGCATTGGTTCATTAGGCTACTGCATTGGTTCATTAGGCTACTGCATTGGTTCATTAGGCTACTACATTGGTTCATTGGGCTACTGCATTGGTTCATTAGGCTACTGCATTGGTTCATTAGGCTACTGCATTGGTTTATTTTTTGTCACTTAAATATCACATGAAAAAAAATGTATAGAATTGCAAGAAAATTTGCTTTAAAACTGCAACATTCTCTCCACCAATAAGAGGGGTGTGAACAGTTTGTGTCATGAACAGTGCTTGTGCCTACAGAAATAGATGTGACGCGTGCGTAGGGAGGGGGCGCGGGATGTTCCTCAATGCTGGAAGGGAGGCCCTTGAGTGAAAAAGTTTGGGAACCCCTGCATTAGGCTACTGCAATGGCTTGCATCCAAAGAACCTTTCACATATCCACAGTTGGCATTCAGACAGCTGGATAGTTGGACTGGCGGGTCCTAAATCTGTACAGTTCACTACTACATTTCATGAACACGGTCCCAGGAATGCAACGATAGTAAAACTGAATGCCAGACAAGCGAACAAAGCTGAAATCCCTTGTCTACTAATGTATCAGTATGTAGACCTATTTCCTTGGCTGACATCAGGTGTTCTCTACCCATGGGCCCCAGGTCAGTCTCTCTCTTTATTCTATCTGTCTGTCAGTATCTACCCATGGGCCCCAGGTCAGTCTCTCTCTTTATTCAGTCTGTCTGTCAGTATCTACCCATGGGCCCCAGGTCAGTCTCTCTCTTTATTCAGTCTGTCTGTTAGTATCTACCCATGGTCCCCAGGTCAGTCTCTATCTTTATTCAGTCTGTCTGTTAGTATCTACCCATGGGCCCCAGGTCAGTCTCTCTCTTTATTCAGTCTGTCTGTCAGTATCTACCCATGGGCCCCAGGTCAGTCTCTCTCTTTATTCAGTCTGTCTGTCAGTATCTACCCATGGGCCCCAGGTCAGTCTATATCTTTATTCAGTATGTCTGTTAGTGTCCATCTTTATATTCCCTTTTCTCGCTCTTTATTTCTTTACCTTTTTTTCAGTTTGTCATGAATCCTCCTGATCTCTGTGTTTCAGTTTGTCATGCATCCTCCTGATCTCTGTGTTTCAGTTTGTCATGCATCCTCCTGATCTCTGTGTTTCAGTTTGTCATGCATCCTCCTGATCTCTGTGTTTCAGTTTGTCATGCATCCTCCTGATCTCTGTGTTTCAGTTTGTCATGCATCCTCCTGATCTCTGTGTTTCAGTTTGTCATGAATCCTCCTGATCTCTGTGTTTCAGTTTGTCATGCATCCTCCTGATCTCTGTGTTTCAGTTTGTCATGCATCCTCCTGATTTCTGTGTTTCAGTTTGTCATGCATCCTCCTGATCTCTGTGTTTCAGTTTGTCATGCATCCTCCTGATCTCTGTGTTTCAGTTTGTCATGAATCCTCCTGATCTCTGTGTTTCAGTTTGTCATGCATCCTCCTGATCTCTGTGTTTCAGTTTGTCATGCATCCTCCTGATCTCTGTGTTTCAGTTTGTCATGAATCCTCCTGATCTCTGTGTTTCAGTTTGCCATTAATCCTCCTGATCTCTGTGTTTCAGTTTGTCATTAATCCTCCTGATCTCTGTGTTTCAGTTTGTCATTAATCCTCCTGATCTCTGTGTTTCAGTTTGTCATGAATCCTCCTGATCTCTGTGTTTCAGTTTGCCATTAATCCTCCTGATCTCTGTGTTTCAGTTTGTCATTAATCCTCCTGATCTCTGTGTTTCAGTTTGCCATTAATCCTCCTGATCTCTGTGTTTCAGTTTGCCATTAATCCTCCTGATCTCTGTGTTTTCTGTGTCTGGCAACCTTTCACTCTTTCTTACATGATGAAACACTATCTCCCACTTTCACACAGTCGGTCGGGTCTGTCTGGCTGCCTGCCCCACTCCCCATCACTCTTTCTCCCTCTCTCATAATGCCCAGGCCCAGGGCTGCTTCTCGAGAGGAGCCTAACACCATTAGCTGCATGTGCCTGAAACAAACACCAATGAAGAGAAAAGGCTCATTCCATCTTTTCCCAGGAGCGAGAAGAGAAAGTGTTGATGAGCTAAATAATCTCTCTCTATGTTAGTGTGTGTGTGTGTGTGTGTGTGTGTGTGTGTGTGTGTGTGTGTGTGTGTGTGTGTGTGTGTGTGTGTGTGTGTGTGTAAGGGAAGGAAGGAGGAATGGAATGTGAGACTAATTGTGTGTGGGAATGTGAGGATCCAGAAACATGGGGTAACCACCAAGCAGGAGAAAGGCTTTTGTTTTGAAGTCACTCAGCTCAAAACAAAACCATACAGCCATAACGTAATAGCTTAACCATTGTATTTGTGTTTATTATGGATCCCCATTAGCTGCTGCCAAAGCAGCAGCTACTCTTCCTGGGGTCCAGCAAAATTAAGTCAGTTTATACAATTTTAAAACATTACAATACATTCCACAGATTTCACAACACACTGTGTGCTCTCAACATGTCAATACCTCTCATAAATAAAAGTAGTGATGAAGTCAATCTCTCCTCCACTTTCAGCCAGGAGAGATTGATATGCATATTCTTAATATTAGCTCTCTGAGTACATCCAAGGGCCCACCGTGCTGCCCTGTTCTGAGCCAATTGCAATTTTCCTAAGTTATTTTTTTGTGACACCTGACCACACGACTGAACAGTATTCAAAGTGCGACAAAACTAGGGTCTGTAGGACCTGCCTTGTTGATATTGTTGTTAAGAAGGCAGAGCATCACTTTATTATAGACAGACTTCTCCCCATCTTAGCTATTACTGCATCAATATGTTTTGACCATGACCGTTTACAATCTAGTGTTACTCTAAGCAGTTTAGTCATCTCAACTTGCTCAATTTCCACATGATTTATTACAAGATTTAGTTGAGGTTTAGGGTTTAGTGAGTGTTTTGTTTCAAATACAATGCTTTTAGTTTTATAAATATTTAGGACTAACTTATTCCTTGCCACCCAATCTGAAACTAACTGCAGCTCTTTGTTGAGTGTTGCAGTCATTTCAGTCGCTGTAGTAGGTGACGTGTATAGTGGTGAGTCATCCGCATACATAGAAACTCTGGCTTTACTCAGTCAGTGGCATGTCGTAAGTAAAAATTGAAAAAATCAAGGGGACTAAAAAGCTACCCTGGGGAATTCCTGATTCTAACTGGATTATATTTGAGAGGCTTCCATTAAAGAACACACTCTGTGTTCTGTTAGACCAGTAACTCTTTATCCACATTATAGCAGGGGGTGTAAAGCCTTAACACATTCATTTTTCCAGCAGCAGACTATGATCGATAATGTCAAAAGCTGCATTGAAGTCTAACAAGACAGCCCCGACAATAATTTTATCATCAATTTCTCTCAGCCAATCATCAGTCATTTGTGTAAGTGCTGTGCTTGTTGAGTATCCTTCCCTATAAGAATGCTGAAATTCTGTTGTCAATTTTTGTACTGTAAAATAGCATTGTATCTGGTCAAACACTATTTTTTCCAGAGGTTTACTAAGGGTTGGTAACAGGCTGATTGGTTGGCTATTTGAGTCAGTAAAGGGGGCTTTACTATTCTTGGGTTGCGGAATGACTTTAGCTTCCCTCCAGGCCTGAGGGCACACACTTTCTAGTAGGCTTAAATTGAAGATGTGGCAAATAGGAGTGGCAATATCGTCTGCTATTATCCTCAGTAGTTTTCCATCTAGATTGTCAGACCCTGGTGGCTTGTCATTGTTAGTAGAGGTCAACCGATTATAATTTTTCACCGCCGATACCGATTATTGGAGGGCCAAAAAAGCCGATACCGATTAATCGGCCGCTAAAAAAAAATTGTATTTGTAATAATGACAATTACAACAATACTGAATGAACACTTATTTTAACTTAATATAATACATCAATAAAAATCAATTTAGCCTCAAATAAATAATGAAACATGTTCAAGTTGGTTTAAATAATGCAAAAACACAGTGTTGGAGAAGAAAGTAAAAGTGCAATATGTGCCAAGTAAAAACGCTAATGTTTAAGTTCCTTGCTCAGAACATGAGAAAATATGAAAGCTGGTGGTTCCTTTTAACATGACTCTTCAATATTCCCAGGTAAGAAGTTTTAGGTTGTAGTTAATATAGTATTTATAGGACTATTTCTCTCTATACCATTTGTATTTCATATACCTTTGACTATTGGATGTTCCTATAGGCACTTTAGTATTGCCAGTGTAACAGTATAGCTTCCGTCCCTCTCCTTGCCCCTACCTGGGCTCGAACCAGGAACACATCGACAACAGCCACCCTCGAAGCATCGTTACCCATCGCTCCACAAAAGCTGCGGCCCTTGCAGAACAAGGGAAACAACTGCTCCAAGTCTCAGAGCGAGTGACGTTTGAAACGCTTTTAGCCCGCACCCCGCTAACTAGCTAGCCATTTCACATCGGTTACACCAGCCTAATCTCGGGAGTTGATAGGCTTGAAGTCATAAACAGCTCAATGCTTGAAGCACAGTGAAGAGCTGCTGGCAAAACGCACGAAAGTGCTGTTTGAATTAATGCTTACGAGCCTGCTGCTGCCTACCATCGCTCAGTCAGACTGCTCTATCAAATCATAGTCTTAATTATAACATAATAACACACAGAAATATGAGCCTTTGGTCATTTATATGGTCGAATCCAGAAACTATCATTTTGAAAACATAACGTTTATTCTTTCAGTGAAATATGGAACCGTTCCGTATTTTATCTAACGGGTGACATCCCTAAGTCTAAATATTCCTGTTACATTGTACAACCTTCAATGTAATGTCATAATTATGTAAAATTCGGGCAAATTAGTTGACAACGAGCCAGGCGGCCCAAAGTGCTGCATATACCCTGACTCTGCGTTTCACCTGGTTAATATTGCCTGCTAACCTGGATTTCTTTTAGCTAAATATGCAGGTTTAAAAATATATACAGTGGGGCAAAAAAGTATTTAGTCAGCCACCAATTGTGCAAGTTCTCCCAAATATCTGCAGCGTTAGTAAAAATGTGATCAATACATGTTGATGATTTAATTCCTGTACTGTTTGTAACTACCCTGGTAGGTTGACTGACAACCTGATCCAAGTTGCAGGCACTGGTTACAGTTTGATGTTTTTTCCTGAGTGGGCAGCTTGATGATAGCCGGTCAATATTTAAATCACCCAGAAAATATGCTTCTCTGTTGATATCACATATATTATCAAGCATTTTATACATACTATCCAGATACTGACTGTTAGCACTTGGTGGTCTATAGCAGCTTCCCACCAGAATGGGCTTTAGGTGAGGCAGATTAACCTGTAGCCATATTACCGCAACAGTATTTAACATTATATTGTCTCTAAGCTTTACAGGAATGTGGTTCTAAATCTAGACCGCAACACCACCTCCTTGGGCATTTCTGTATTTTCGGTAGATGTTATAACCATGTATTGCTACCACTTTATCATCAAAGGTATTATCTAAGTGAGTTTCAAAGATAGTCCGAATATGAATGTCATCTGTTACAAGCAAGTAACAGATGACATTCATGTAACCAGTCTAATTCAAACAAATCCATTACCAAACAGCCATTATACTAGATGATCTCTCAACCAATATGTCACAGGCTTAACAGACTGTTTATGATAATGGCCTCAAAGCCATTGCTCTCATTCTGCATATCCTCCACAAAATCACACTGGAATCATTTACATTTTGATTAGGTTTACAAAAAGGGGTCTGTGTTGGTTTATTTAATCCTTGGGGTGAATAGATTGCTTGGGATGTACATCCAAAGATTTGGCCTACAAACTCTCCTAAAAAGGAAGAGACGAGACCATGCAGAGGGATTCTCTTAGATCTTTGACACGTCTGAACTATAATTGTGAAATTGAATCCACAGGCCTATTCTAAAAGTCATGCTGCTGCTAATTATTAGACGACGATGCCACATCCATTTGTGGGAATGTCAAATGAGTTTTAATGCGCCCTCGGGACATTATGAAATTCTGAACAGGAACCAGCTCTTTAAAAACCATTGGAAGCAGTTAATTTTGCAGCCAATTAAAGGTCATCTCACTGATGGCTTTTAATACCAAATATCCTCATAAAACGGGTGTCAGAGAGCAAAGTGAACTTTACAAAATAAAGTATATTGGGCTTGAAATCCAATGTCTTCAAAAGCAGCTCCAAGGTCGATAATGCTTCCCTCTGTGCATGATGATTGAACCTTGATTTTATTAGAGAGTCATACTGAGACCGATATCTGTTTTACAGATAAGCACTGAATTACAGCAATTACAGAAATGCACACCTCAAATACCAAACGCAAGTAGAAAAAAAGGGTTGATATAGCCTTGATTTGTTTTTGCTAAGCCGGAACTGTACAGTAGCTGTCTGCAACAGCAGGGGTCTTTTTGTATTTTCAGGCTGAACCCTAATCCGATGACCTACAGATGGGCCTCTGTTTGATCCCCTTCCGTAGCCGATCTAAACTTGACTGGGTAAGTGTGATCAAGCACCATGGAAGATCAGATCGGTTAAGAGGTTTCAACAAGAGACTAAAGCAAAGGGTAGGTAACCCTGGACATGGAATACCTGGGAGAGCAGGTATGTGCAATTTAGCCAATCACTGATATTCATAAATCAGCTTAGTTGGTGAAGTGAATTAGTAGTCAGTTGTGGTGCCTGTTTAGAACTAAATGTTGCTGTACCTGCAGCACTCCATAATAGAGCTCCTGGCTTAGTGATATGGGCTTGGGAATTGTTTTTGGATCAGCTCAGGCAACAGCTTTGAGATGATCTTGCATGTATGCTAAAGGCATGACCAAAACAAACTAAACTTACAGTACGTAGTCTTGCCTAAATGAATAAAGCTCAGGGACAAACTAACATGCTGGAATTATTGTGTAGACACAGCACTTGCATTTAAGTGGGAGTAAAGTGGACTTCAAATTCAAAGTGGTCTTTTATAATTCATTCATGACTAAATAGATGTTTGTACACACTTGGACCTTGAAATGTGACATATTTGTTGTATTTGCTAATGCACAGACCTACTCACACAGCAAAGACAGCTTTTTTGAACCATGCAGGCAAAGGTTGTTTTTTAAAACTTAAAAAAAAATTGTTATTTTTATTTTTTTACAGCAAACACATTCCTCAAAAATGAAGTGTAGAGGCCTACAGTGTGAATACAATAGACATGAGCCGTTTTCGATGGACAGTAGTGTTGGTTACTCGTGGACAGTATTTTTAATAAAACGTTAAGCAAATACAACCATCGACTCTTTCATTGTTGGTAGGCTCCATGCGCATTAGCGCTGAGTTGCCAGAGCAACTACAATGTCAAGCAAACAGTCGGTGGTTGTAACCGATGTAATTAACGTTTATTAAAAAAGTATGGATTTCACCAAACAAAGAAAGGCATGCAACTACAGAGGACAAAAATAGGTAGCCTACAAGGTAAACATTTCATAATAAAGTATTGACCTTGTGCGAATTGATGTAGTCAGAGCTGAGTTCCACCACAAAGTCTGGTCTCTGCTCTTCTCCGTTGGTGAAGTTCATCAGAAACTTCCTTCACAATGGAGTTGTTTAGTCAGCTAGGTCTGTGGATACTATCCATACGCATCCGAATAGAGGATAGCTCTAAAGTCACTTATGTAGATCAAAATACAGTACGGTAAACCACACAACTTTGCTGTGGCGAAGCAGCTTTATCCTACTGTTTGTGTTGACAGGATTTATTTGGGCCCTTTTCCATGCACATGGCCTGATTCAAAGCGCGAGAAGCCGCACTATCAGGACTGCAACAACCCGAGACAGGCCTACAAAAACATGTTTGGTTAGATAAACGTGTCAAATGTAAACCAAAAGTGTCCCTTTCAAACAAACAGTCATGAGTCACAGCCAGGTCCCTTAGTCTATAGGCTACTCACCTGAACTCGGGCGCGGAATTTGTCTTCAGACCATAGAACCCTGCAGACAAGGTGAGTAGCCAGTGTGGTACGAAATTCCCATGCTCGCATTCCAGGTAAGGCGCAGACCACTTGATTTGACTTTTGTCGAGAATGTAGCCATTTTGAGTGGCTACTGGGTCTCGGCTCGACGCCCTTCTCTGTATGTACGTTTTTTTTCGGTCCCTGAACTCGTTAAACCACTCAGAATCCGGGCTCCTGCTCTTGAGATGGTGGTGAGCGGAGTTGGAAAGGTCCTGGAGAACCACTTCCCCTCCAGTTCTTGTCGCTTGAAGGAAAACATGGGGACTCGGCGTCGGAGCATCAGTATGGAATGTAACCACTGCCCTGTGAATTTTGGGGTCCCCCTCGAGAATACTCCGAACCAGTGCGTGGTACCAGTGAATATCCCTCCGAAGGCTGTGCTCTCTTGACCTGTTGGCTTGTAAAATCATGTTCAGAAAGTTGGTTGCGTGCGCCATGGTGTCCAGCACGCTATGGAGAAAATAGTGTGAGGCCACATTGGTTCCACCGCGGAGGCTACTCAACTCATACCTCCGAGAACAGTTGACTTGTTCAAGAGCCGACGAGTCTCCCGTGTGCAGGAAAGCTGTTACCACCCTAGGCAGGTCCTCTTCGATTTTGTGCGCCACAATGGTGCGCTCCGTGAAGGGTCCTGGGTAAGAAGTTGGATGGTGCATCGATTCCTTGTTGATATTTTGAGTGCTGTACATAGTGGGGTTCTTCGATCGTATTTCAGCGTCTTTGTCGTTATCCGACCATTCCACATACCCATAATTAGATCCGAAAACGAATCCCATTTGCAGAAGCAGATGAATAAGAAAAAAAGCCATACCGTGACTGCTTTTACCGACAGAGTGAAGAATCAGTTTGCTCTCCATTGAGCATAACAGAAACCAACCACTTGCGCGCAGTGACTAAATTGATAGGCTAATGGACACCTACTAGGAGATGAATTAGTGTCATCCCAATTCAATAGCGTAAGGTGCCATTAAACGATACTATCAAAAGCTGTAGGCTACTTGCTCACATGCTCGTCCGTGATAGAGAGACGCTTCCTCAACACCCGTTCACGCTCTGCAACCAAGCGTCAGGCAGATGTTTTTACAGTCAACCAATCCTCTTACTGCCAAGACAGGCTTAGTTATTGCAGCGGTGAGCTCCGGTGGTCGCTTTACATGGGTGAGTTAACACTCAAGCCGCCAGTTTCAACCCTCCTAGTGCAGGCTGTAGAATTAGAGTGAAAACAGAGGGGAGGCTGGAGCAAATTGCTTTCAAATTCCCATCCCTCCCAGTATCGCATAAGGGCACATGAGGTGTATTTGGCTTCGTTTAGACAGGCAGCCCAATTCTGATATTATTTTCCACTAATTGGTCATTTGACCAATCAGATCAGCTCTGAAAAAGATCTACTGTGAAAAGATCTGATGTAATTGGTCAAAATACCAATTAGTTGTGAAAAAAATGTCAGACTTGGGCTGCCTGTGTGAATGCAGCCGTAGACAGGCGTGTCTGACTGACTGCTGTTGCTGCCAATCGTCTTTGAGAGGTGGGATAAAATGGGTTGCGCGAGCTGCCAGGAGCTGTCCGGTTCTGAAAGTAGTGCGTGGGGAGGGGAAAGAACACGGATTTATGCATGACTGCTAAAGTGAAACGTTCAGGGTTTAAATTGGGCTTTTGTAGGTGATGGAATAGTCCCTATTATTTTTGTATTTTCCATGGTAACTGTCCAGTAGCCTAATGTCCCACAGTTTTAATAATGAGAAAAATGCATAAGCGTGTAGCTCATTTGGTAGAGCATGGCGCATGTAACACCAGAGTTGTAGGTTCTATTCCCACGGGCCGCTAGTATGAACATGTATGCGTTCAATTCTGTAAGTCAACCTGGATGACGGAAATGTTATAGTGTCATGCTTTCTCTGTACCCTACGGGTGTGCCTGCTTATTTGTGTTTCTAAATACAGCTGTACCTCGTTGTGTTGTGGGCTTTATCAAGAGCCAGTTCCAGGAGAGCTGCCTGCCGCCTGGGGTGACGTGCTGTTACCATGGTGACAGAGGTTACGACCGCATTGGCCCCAAATGCACTGGTCCCAGGTTCAGCTCCACCGAGACAGACAGATAGATAGAATGGAGAACATAGTGTAATGCATTGGACTCATAACAATGTACTAATAAAAGGTAATTGGTTATGATTAGCATAGAGCAAAGAAAAATCTTCAAAGGACTGAAAATTAATTACTTCAGTAATTGTTTCAGATTACTGTTAAAAGAAAGAAAAGATCCAGTTTGTTTCTATTTTCTATTCATTCAATTTCTATGCTGCTGACTGCAGTACAGACGACAAGTCAGCATCCTCGTTTCTCACCACCTACACCTTTATCCAAATCCTCCTATAATCACAGATTGCTGTACCCTAGTGATATCATATCTATCCATTTCATTTCTATACTGACAGTATTTCCCAGTGCATACAGACTCCCCATGCCCCTCCATGTAATCTTCCTCTCCTGTAAGCACGACAACCTCTTATGGCCTGATGAATATTTCATGGCCGTCGGGTGCATCTTCTACATGCCTTACGACTGGGGCCTTCCTGACAGCAGCAGTAGCAGCGCTACGAGTAAAGCTTTCACCTTCACTCTCTGGGTTGCTTCCCAAATGGCACCCTATTCCCTACAAAGTGCACTTATTTTGACCCCCTAAACCCATAGGTTTTAAAACATTTTTTTAAGGTGAACTATATAGGGAATAGGGTTCCATTTGGGATCCCCCCCCCCCACACACACACACACACACACACACACAAAACTTCACAACAGATTTCATCTGATTGTGACATGGCTGGTTTTTAGAAGAAATAATTGCAGCAGCTAGTTCTGCAGTATTTGGGGCGAGTTACACAACGCAGTGTGAGGCAATCCTACGCTCAGTGGAGTGGGTGCTCCTGATTATACACTGAGCAACTCTGAAGATGAGATCTTTACATAATGTATGCAATTCATATATTTTCCGTGTTCATAAATTATAATACATACTTTTGCAATGCTGACGTCAAAGAATAAAAAAGACAAACCTCAGCCTTAAACCAGCAGACTAAAGAGACACTCCCTTTTATGATAGAAATAACATTGGAAAGAACAGGACTTACTGGAGCTACCTGCCTCTGACCGGTATTCTACAAAAGGTCATTTTTCAACAAAGTTTGAATGTAATTAAAATATGTCATTGAACTATTCAAAGTCAAACACTTAAAAATTATCAATTTCAAAAGCAGTTTTAAAAGTAAGTCAGTCTTATCAGTAGTGGAAATATGCCCCGATCACTTGATTTTATGAGAAGAAAACGTGGAGGTTATGCAGATAGAGATATTCCTCTTTAATTTGAGAGGATTACCATCACCTCAGCCACTGGGTGTCAAAGACAGACACTGTTTTAATTATAAACCTCGAATTGATATGGTGTCAGGCTGTAAACACATCGCACAGCTAGCTTTTACAGCAAAGGAGACGTCATACTGAGCACGACACACACATGATGCAAATCTACATGATGCACATCTACAGCGCCTTCGCAAAGTATTCAGACCCCTTCACTTTTCCCACATTTTGTTACGTTATAGTCTTATTCTCATTAATCTGCACACTAAACCCCAAAATGACAAAGCAAAATCAGCATTTTAGAAAATCTAGTTTATAAAAAATACAAAAAACGGAAATGTAACATTTAAACAAGTATTCAGACCCTTTACTGTGATTACAGCCTTGTGTCTTCTTGAGTATGACACTACAAGCTTGGCACACCTGTATTTGGGGAGTTTCTCCCATTCTTCTCTGCAGATCCTCTCAAGCTCTGTTAGGCTGGATGGGGAGCGTTGCTGCACTGCTATTTTCAGGTCTCTCCTGAGATTTTCTTTCTGGTTCCAGTCCGGGCTCTGTATTGGCCACTCAAGGACATTAAGAGACTTGTCCCGAAGCCACTCCTGCGTTGTTGTCTTGGGTGTGTGCTTAGGATCGTTGTCCTGTTGGAAGGTGAACCTTCATCCCAGTCTGAGGTCCTTCGTTGTAATGGCTTAGTTTTTGCTCTGACATTCACGGTCAATTGTGGGACGTTATATAGACAGGTGTGTGCCTTTCCAAATCATGTCCAATCAATTGAATTTATCACAGGTGGACTCCAATCAAGTTGTAGAAACATCTCAAGGATGATCAATGGAAACAGGATTTACTTGAGCTCAATTTTGAGTCTCATAGCAAAGGGTCTTATTGCTTATGTAAATAAGGTATTTAAGTTTTTTATTTTTAATACATTTGCAAAAATGTGTTTTCATTTTGTCATTATGGGGAATTGTGATGTTGTTATGGGGAGTTGTGATGTCATTATGGGGAATTGTGATGTCATTATGGGGAATTGTGATGTCATTATGGGGAATTGTATGTAGAGGATTGTTTTTATTCAATACATTTTAGAATAAGGCTGTAATGTAACAAAGTGGAAAAAGTCAAGGGGTCTGAATACTTTCCGAAGGCGCTGTCTGTTCCAGACCCTTTGACCGTCTGCTCAAGAAAAATTTGATCTGCGGCTGAATCTAGTTGATGATCCCTGGTCTAGATTTTGTTTTTTTAATCTACTTATTAGGAATATTTTTATCTAGCGTGTATATTTCTTTATTGTATCAACAGTCCTGTAGACCAAAATATATAAGTACTGTATATCACATTTTTGAAGTAGGAAGGGACATACACAGATAGCCAGGGATATAAAATTCAATGTACTGTAGTTAACATTCTCAAACATCCATTTTGGTGGGTTCGGTCAAAGCAGGCCCTCAACAGTGATCAATCACTATGTCCAGTCCAACTGCAGGGGCTTGATTAAAAGAGCTGGGAAGTGTGTGTGCCGATGTTATTTACTGACAGAAATGCCTATAGAGGGTATCAACAAACCTTTCCATCTGTTATTTAGACAAGAGAGCAAGAGGAGTTTTGATCAGAATTAGAGCATTGCTCTGTAAGACTTCTGAACATTTACTTCATAATAATTATATTTTATTTACATTCATTAATCTCAATGAGATTGTACATGTCGTTTTAAGAGGAGGCACATCCCAATTTATTTTTACTTGAGTCATACGCTATCAAGGAATCAAGCAGATGCTAATTTAATGTATTAGATGAATATGAATGAATGAATATGATTCCATATTCAGGTTTTTTCTTGATCAAAAGGAGGTTTAGGTGGTGAGCATGGCAGGGGGTGTGGCAGGAGCTCGGTCGGGCCGTCAGTGAAGCAGAATTTTTGTGTTTTTAAGACAATTTCCTGCAATTCTACAATTTCTCCATGGAGCCGATAGACATTTTTGCAGTTTGAAAGCTAATTTCCTGAAATTCTACAAATTTTGCCGTGGCGCCGAAAGAAATTGTTGCGGTTTTAAAGCTAATTTCATGAGATTTAAAACTGAGACGAAATGTTTTATTTTTTTATTTTTTTTAACTGAGACAAAAGGTTGCAGTTTAAAACAAATTCTATGTATTTTGCCATGGCTAATGCTGTGTTTTAATGCTCAAACATAATAACAAATTCAATAAATTCATTGTTTCTGGAATGTTGTAATCTCCCTGCCAAGCTTTTATTTTGGTGATTGTTATTTTTTTTATTTTACCCTTATTCTACGAGGTAAGTTGACTGAGAAAACATTCTCATTTACCGCAACGACTTGGGAAATAGTTACAAGGGATGAATGAGCCTGAATTAATTAATAATGAATTATAAGCTAGTTAGTTCGTCGTCTCTGGATGCTCCGGACCGTGGATCGTCGCAGGAGGCTCCGGACCGTGGATCGTAGCCGTCTCAGGAGTTTCCGGACTGTAGACCGTCTCAGGAGGTTCCGGACTGTAGACCGTCTAAGGAGGTTCCGGACTGTAGACCGTCTCAGGAGGTTCCGGACTTTGAAATGTCGCTGGAAGTTCTGGACTGGGAACTGTCGCCGGAAGCTCTGGACTTGGAACTGTACAGTTCAGTACAGTTGGCACAGGACACACCTGACTGGAAAAGCGCACTTGAGGGAGAGTGTGAGGAGTTGGCACAGGACGTACTGGGTTGTGAAGGTACACTGGAGACCTGGTGTGTATAGCCGGCATCAATTGTTCCGGAACTTTAACACACGTTTCAGGACGAGTACGAGGAACTGGCACAGGTGACATCGGACAGCTAACACGCTCGTCATGGCGAATGCCATGCATACTACGCCAAAGCAACAGCTCTCTCTCTTCACTCTCCTCCAATTTGATCAACAACTCCTCGAAGGTCTCTAACTCTCCCCTCAGTTCACTCTCCTCCAATTTGTCCAATAACTCCTCGACAGTCTCTGACTCACCCCTCAACTTCGCCGACTGCTCCGTGTGCTCCCCCAAAATTATTGGGGTTTCTGTGGCCTACCTCCCGACATCGTTGCTGTCCTCTCATGCTCCTAGGCGACTCCGGCCAAGGAAGGCGATCCTGTCCTGCCAGGATTTCCTCCCAAGTCCAGGATCCCTTCCCATCCAGGATCTCTTCCCAAGTCCAGGATACTTCCTCCTCTTGGGCAAGCTGCTTGGTCCTTTTTTGGTGGGATCTTCTCGTCAAGCTCGTTATAATGATGAGACCAAGGCAGCGTGAAAAGAGTTCCACATCATTTTAATAAAGAGGAACTCACAAAACAAAAACAACAAAAGCACAAACAAAACGTGAAGCTACTGGTGTGCACAAATGCAACTTACTGTAGACAAGATCCCACCACACAAAGGAGTAAAATGGCTACCTAAATATGATCCCCAATCAGAGACAACGATAAACAGCTGTCTCTGATTGGGAACCATATCAGGCCAACATAGACATACAAAAACCCAAGACATACAAAAACCCTAGACATACAAAACTAGTGTACCCACCCTAGTCACACCCTGACCTAACCAAAATATCTAGAAAAACAGAGATATCTAAGGTCAGGGCGTGACATTAGTTTCCAAAGATTCTATTATAAAAATATATATACAGTTGAAGTCCGAAGTATACTTACACCTTAGCCAAATACATTTCAACTCAGTTTTTCACAATTCCTGACACTTAAATCCTAGTAACAATTCCCTGATCACCACTTTATTTTAACTTCTTGACGCTACCCATCCCTGTCGCGGGATCATTTTCGTCAGCAACCGCTGAATAGCATAGCGCCACAGTCAAATAATAATACTAAAAAAAATTCATATTCATGAAATCACAAGTGCAATATTGCAAAACACAGCTTAGCCTTTTGTTAATCCACCCGTCGTCTCAGATTTTGAAATTATGCTTTACAGCGAAAGCAATCCAAGCGTTTGTGTAAGTTTATCGATATCATCAGGAAGCTTGGTCACGAAAATCAGAAAAGCAATCAAATTAACCGTTTACCTTTGATGATCTTCGGATGTTTTCACTCACGAGACTCCCAGTTACACAACAAATGTTCCTTTTGTTCCATAAAGATTATTTTTATACCCAAAATACCTCTGTTTGTTTGTCGCGTTATGTTCAGAAATCCACAGGAAAGAGCGGTCACGACAACGCAGACGGAAATTCCAAATAGTCTCCATAATGTCCAAAGAAACATGTCAAACGTTTTTTATAATCATTCCTCAGGTTGTTTTTGAAATATATATTCAATTATATATCAACCGAGTGTGTAGGTTTTTCAATAACACCGGGTGGAAAAATGGCCGCTTCACTCTGTAGCTTAAAAACTCACTCTGAGAGCCCCCACCTATCCACTTACGCAATGTGATCTTTCACGCTAATTTTTCAAAATAAAAGCCTGAAACTATGTCTAAAGACTGTTGACACCTTAGGGAAGCCATAGAAAAAGGAATCTGGTTGATATCCCTTTTAAATGGAGGATAGGCATGCATAGGAACAGAAGGGTTTCAAAATAAGAGGCACTTCCTGATTGGATTTTCCTCAGGGTTTCGCCTGCAATATCAGTTCTGTTATACTCACAGACAATATTTTGACAGTTTTGGAAACTTTAGAGTGTTTTCTATCCTCATCTGTCAATTATATGCATATTCTAGCATCTGGTCCTGAGAAATAGGCCATTTACTTTGGGAACGTTATTTTTCCAAACATAAAAATAGTGCCCCCTAGCTTCAAGAGGTTGATTGTTAAATGTCAGAATAATAGCAGATAAAATAAATAAAAGCTGAAATAGTATGATTTATCACGTTCCCAGTGGGTCAGAAGTTTACATACACTCAAATAGTATTTGGTAGCATTGCCTTTAAAATTGTTTAACTTGGGTAAAACATTTTGGGTAGCCTTCCACAAGCTTCCCACAATAAGTTGGGTGAATTTGTGCCCATTCCTCCTGACAGAACTGGTGTAACGGAGTCAGGTTTGTAGGCCTCCTTGCTCGCACACGCTTTTTCAGTTCTGCCCACAAATGTTCTATGGGATTGAGGTCAGGGCTTTGTGATGGCCACTCCAATACCATGATTTTGTTGTCCTTAAGCCATTTTGCCACAACTTTGGAAGTATGCTTGGGGTCATTGTCCATTTGGAAGACCCATTTGCGACCAAGCTTTAACTTCCTGACTGACGTCTTGAGATGTTGCTTCAATATATCCACATAATTTTCCTACCTCATGAGGCCATCTATTTTGTGAAGTGCACCAGTTCCTCCTGCAGCAAAGCACCCTCACAACATGATGCTGCCACCCCCGTGCTTTACGGTTGGGATGGTGTTCTTCGGCTTGCAAGCCTCCCCCTTTTTCCTCCAAACAAAATGATGGTAATTTTGGCCAAACAGTTCTATTTTTGTTTCATCAGACTAGAGGACATTTCTCCAAAAAGTACAATTTTTGTTTCCATGTGCAGTTGCAAACAGTAGTTTGAAAGTTTTGGAGCAGTGGCTTCTTCCTTGCTGAGCGGCCTTTCAGGTTATGTCGATATAGGACTCATTTTACTGTGGATATAGATACTTTTGTACCGGTTTCCTCCAGGATCTTCACAAGGTCGCTTGATTTGCACGTTTTGCACCGAAGTACGTTCATCTGTAGGATACAGAACGCGTCTCCTTCCTGAGCGGTATGATGGCCATGGTGTTTGCGTACTAATAATGCAAATTAATTACTTAAAAATCATACAATGTGATTTTCTGGATTTTTGTTTTAGATTCCGTCTCTCACAGTTGAAGTGTACCTATGATAAAAATGACAGACCTTTACATGCTTTGTAAGTAGGAAAACCTGCAAAATCGGCAGTGTATCAAATACTTGTTCTCCCCACTGTGTGTATATATATATATATATATACATATATATATACATACATGTATATATGTATATATGTATATATATACATACATATATACATACATGTATATATGTATATATGTATATATATACATATGTATATATATACATATATACATATATATATACATATATATGTATATATGTATATATATACATATATATATATATACATATATACATATATATATACATATATATATACATATATACATACATATACATATATATATATGTATATATGTATATATATACATATATACATATATATATACATATATATATACATATATACATACATGTATATATGTATATATATACATATATATACATATATACATACATATATACATATATACATATATATACATATATACATATATACATATATATATACATATATATATACATATATATATACATATATATATACATATATATATATATATATATATATATATATACATATATACATATACATATATATACATACATATATATATATATGTCCAACTATATATAGGTCCATTATCTTTCTACCTACTTTATGTATGGTTTCAGTCATTTAAGTTTATACAGAAGGCATTTGTCCGTCCTGAAAAAAAAATATATATATATAAAATGTACCAATCAAACGTTGTCACGTCCGTTGAATAAATAAGTGGGCAACTAGCGTCGGTGGCGGCTCCGCTCAGACCGCGGGTGCTACGTGCCCGGACTGAGTGCCTGGACTGGGCACCGGAACAGAGGACGGCTCCGGCCATGGAGCAGGACTGGACGCCGTGCCTGGAATGGGCACCGGCGCAGAGGAAGGCTCCGGCCATGGAGTGGGACTGGACGCCGTGCCTGGAATGAGCCCCGGCGCAGAGGAAGGCTCTGGCCATGGAGTGGGACTGTTGACACACTCTTCTCCCCGCGAGTGCGGGGAGAAAGACATACTGGGCTGGGAAGGAGCACTGGAGGCCTGGTGCGTGGAGCAGGCACAGGTTTCACCGGACTGATGACACGCTCTTCAGGGCGAGTGTGGGGAGCCTGCACAGGACGTACCGGGCTGGGGAGGCGCATTGGAGGCCTGGTGCGTGGAGCCGGCACAGGTTTCACCGGACTGATGACACTCTCTTCAGGGCGAGTGTGCTGCAGAATACACCTAACCAACATCTCTCTCCGATCTCCCTCCTTCAACTGCTCCATCGACTCCCAGACGGTCTCTGGCTCTCTCCTCGACTCGGCCGACCGCCCCTTGTACCCCCCCTCCCAAAAAAACCTTGGGGGTTTCCCTTGGGCTCTGTGTGGCCACGGACCCCGGCGTCGTCGCTGTCCTCCATTACTCCTCGGCGACTCCCGCGAAGGGTCTCGCATCCACCTAATATTTCCTCCCATGTCCAGCCCTCCTTTACCTCCTGGGCACGCTGCTTGGTCCTTACTTGGTGGGATATTCTGCCACGCCCGTTGAATAAATAAGTGGACCAAGGCGCAGCGTGAGTAGAATTCCACATCTTTATTATTGCGATACTTCCCAAAACAACAAAGAATAAACGATCGTGCAGCACGTAGCGCACATAGGCACAATTTCAAAACAACATCCCACAACGCAGGTGGGAAAAGGGACACACTAAGTATGATCCCCAATTAGAGGCAACGATCATCAGCTGCCTCCAATTGGGAACCATTCTCACTCCAACATAGAAAATAAAACCTAAAAAACCCCCTGGTCACGCCCTGACCTAAAACACCATAGACAACCCCGAGGGCTCTCTATGGTCAGGGCGTGACAAACGTTTGGACACACCTACTCATTCAAGGGTTTTTCTTTATCTTTTTTTTTACATTATAGAATAATAGTGAAGACATCAAAACTATGAAACCACTACTAAAGGACACCAATCAGAAGAAGAGACTTGCTTGGGCCAAGAAACACGAGCAATGGACATTAGACCAGTGGAAATGTGTCCTTTGGTCTGATGAGTCAGAATTTGAGATTTTTGCTTCCAACTGCCATGACTTTATGAGCCACAGAGTAGGTGAACAGATTATTTCCGCATGTGTAGTTCCCACTGTGAAGCATGGAGGAGGAGGGGGTGCTTTGCTGGTGATACTGTCTGTGATTTATTTAGAATTCAAGGCACACTTAACCAGCATGGCTACCAGAGCATACTGCAGCTTACACCATCCCATCTGGTTTGCGCTTAGTGGGACTGTCATTTGTTTTTCAACAGAACAATGACCCAAAACACACCTCCAGGTTGTGTAAGGGCTATTTTACCAAGAAGGAGAGTGATGGAGTGCTGCATCAGATGACCTGGTCTCCACAATCACCCGAACTCAGCCCACATGAGATGGTTTGGGATGTGTTGGACCGCAGAGTGAAGGAAAAGCAGCCAACAAATGCTCAGCATACGTTGGAACTCCTTCAAGACTGTTGAAAATGTCACGTCTGCTCCTGCTCTTCCCCACCGGCATATGAAGTCGCCAGAATACTACCCACCGGTCCTGGTATTCATCATTACGCACACCTGGCACTCATCATTACGCACACCTGTGAATCATTATGATTCACACCTGGACTCCATTACCTTAATAATTTCCTCCCCTTTATATGGCACTCTCCCAGGTTCACTCAACAATTGGTATTGTTGTGTATCAGCGTTCTGCCTTATGTTAGTGTCGTGTTCTTGGTTTTGTTGTTTTATTAAAACGTTTCCCCCCCCATCATTACAGAAAAGCATTCCTCATGAAGCTGGTTGAGAGAATACCAAGAGTGTGCAAAGCTGTCATCAAGGCAAAGGGTGGCTACTTTGAAGATTCTAAAATCAAACATTTGTTTAACACCCTTTTGGTTACTACATGATTCAATATGTGTTATTTCATAGTTTTGTTGTCTTCACTATTATTCTACAATGTAGAAAATAGTACAAATAAATGAGTAGAAAATAGTAAAATATAAAGAAAAATTGTTGAATGAGTACTTCTAAACTTTTGACTGTTACTGACATTTTCTGATCATTTTCTTGTTTTGCCTTGCTTTGTTCTTCTTTGCAAGTGGAAAATTCCTCCACACCGTCAGAGATGCAGAAAACCTTAGCAAGAACACCATCTGTCTGTCACGCTATCCCCCCAAGGTGTACCCTGCTTTTAAGCGACTGCTGAATGTGTCTATTGTATTCCCTGGCCACTTGTCTGTCCAAACCATCAAAGGGGTTTTATGGCATTGCAGGTAAATTAACCCCAACCTATGCAAATCAACAATGGTATCTGTTGTCAAAAGTTTATAGCCTCAATGGACATTATTTTGTAGAATTTCCCAGAGACATTGGTGGATTAGAAGGTACCCACTACCTCCCCTACCGGACTAAATTGAGGCTCCACTTTCACAGAGTAGATGTTCAGGTACGTAATGTAGGCTTCTCTACAGTTATACAGCATCTTATTAGGCCTTCAATAATAATGCAGAACTGTAGTCTATTTCATGTGGAATGGCTTCATTTGCAAAAGGCCCATTTTTTAAATAATAATATATATATATTTTTTACATTTGTTCTATCCATCGCTATACTTTTCAGATGATCTGTTACCATCAGGGTCTTGTCACTGACATTGAGCCGAAGTGTCCTGTTTCGGTACATGACTCACACATCTTTAGAGAGTATTACCAAAGATTGGAGCAAGGTGATGATAATATTTACCTAAAAGTTACATTATTTATCGCTGGTAAGCAACTGCCTACACACACACACACACACACACACTCACACACAGGCACACTCTCACACAGACACACACACACACACAAAGACACACACAGACACACACAACGGCACACACACCGAAGCCCATGGTCCACATGTTCCAGGAACACCGTTCTTAATGAATCCCTTTCATATCACTGTCAATCAAATGACTCAAGAAATGTGTAATTTTCGTGAGGAGTATGAGAGGAAGAATACAGGTCAGTTGAAAATAGCGGCCCGTCTTCCCACAGATGGCTGTGATGTGGAGTGTTGAGAGGTGCAATAGTGACGTGAGCAGTCTGGCTCGACTAACGTGTGAACAGACAGGTATAAAATCACAGTTTGTTGAAGGAGAAAAGGCCTCCTGAGAACATGGAAGTGCTAGCACAACATCACAACCCACCCCCTTTCACAGCTGTGACAGATTACCTACCACACACACACACACACAAGTTTGTTTTACTATCATTGTGGGGACCAAAAAATGTATTCACATTCAAAATCCTATTTTCCTTAACCCCTAAACCTAAACCTAAACATAACCCCAAACCCTAAAACTAAACCAAACCCTAACTTCTAAACCTCACCCCTAAGCCTAAAATAGCCTTTTTCCTTGTGGGGAATGGCAAAATGTCCCCAGTTTTGCAAGTCTTCCTTGTTTTACTATCCTTTTGAGGACTTCTGGTACCCACAAGGATAGTAAAACCAAACCGAAACAGACACACTGACACACACGACAGGCTTATACACACAAAAACACATGCGCACTTGCTCTTTTACTATTTAAACCTGTATAGAACACTGGTAAATACAATTTAAATAAATACTGTTTTGATATGTTGTAGGTTTAAATAGTATTTACCAGTGTTCTGTACAGGTTTAAATAGTATTTACCTGTGTCCTATACAGGGTTAAATAGTATTTACCTGTGTCCTATACAGGTTTAAATAGTATTTACCTGTGTCCTATACAGGTTTAAATAGTATTTACCTGTGTCCTATACAGGGTTAAATAGTATTTACCTGTGTCCTATACAGGGTTAAATAGTATTTACCTGTGTCCTATACAGGGTTAAATAGTATTTACCTGTGTCCTATACAGGGTTAAATAGTATTTACCTGTGTTCTATACAGGTTTAAATAGTATTTACCTGTGTCCTATACAGGGTTAAATAGTATTTACCTGTGTCCTATACAGGGTTAAATAGTATTTACCTGTGTCCTATACAGGGTTAAATAGTATTTACCTGTGTTCTATACAGGTTTAAATAGTATTTACCTGTGTCCTATACAGGGTTAAATAGTATTTACCTGTGTTCTATACAGGTTTAAATAGTATTTACCTGTGTCCTATACAGGTTTAAATAGTATTTACCTGTGTCCTATACAGGGTTAAATAGTATTTACCTGTGTCCTATACAGGGTTAAATAGTATTTACCTGTGTCCTATACAGGGTTAAATAGTATTTACCTGTGTTCTATAGAGGTTTAAATAGTATTTACCAGTGTCCTTGTTACGTCCGTTGTTGAATGAGTGAGACCAAAGTGCAGCGTGGAAAGTGTTCATGATACTTTATTAAATGAACACCAAAAAACAGCTAAATATAAAGGGCCGTAAAGTTCTGCAGGGCTATACAGCTACTGTGCAAAAACAAGATCCCACAAACTCAGGTGGAAAACAGGCTGCCTAAGAATGATTCCCAATCAGAGACAACGATAGACAGCTGCCTCTGATTGGGAACCATACCCGTCCAACAAAGAAATAGAATGCCCACCCAAATCACACCCTGACCCAACCAAATTGAGAAATAAACAGGCTCTCTAAGGTCAGGGCATGACAGTCCTATACAGGTTTAAATAGTATTTACCTGTGTCCTATACAGGTTTAAATAGTATTTACCTGTGTCCTATACAGGTTTAAATAGTATTTACCTGTGTCCCATGTCTCCACAACCTGCAGAGCAACAGTCAAGCGTTTGCTGCTCTCTAGTGGTGATTCTGGATCCACTATCGTACTCCATGTGTTGCCATTTGAATGGTTTCTTATTTATGAAAGACCTTCATTTATTTGCTTGTTTGATTGTCAAAGTCAAATAAGTGTTTCTGATCATTGTAAGGGTTGCAAAATCCCTAGAACCTACAATAAATTCACTGGTTTTCCTGAAATCCCGGTTGGAGGATTCATTGAATCAGGAGTGAATAAGCATGAAATGCCGAATCATCCACCCAGGATTTCTGAAAATCCAGGACATGTGTTTAACGTTCCTGGATTTTTGCAACCCTAGCCACCCTAACCCTAGCCACCCTAACCCTAGCCACCCTAACCCTAGCCACCCTAACCCTAGCCACCCTAACCCTAACCACCCTAACCCTAGCCACCCTAACCCTAACCACCCTAACCCTAGCCACCCTAACCCTAGCCACCCTAACCCTAGCCACCCTAACCCTAACCACCCTAACCCTAGCCACCCTAACCCTAACCACCCTAACCCTAGCCACCCTAACCCTAGCCACCCTAACCCTAGCCACCTAACCCTAGCCACCCTAACCCTAACCACCCTAACCCTAGCCACCCTAACCCTAGCCACCCTAACCCTAGCCACCCTAACCCTAGCCACCCTAACCCTAGCCACCCTAACCCTAGCCATAATAATACTTTGTTTTCATTATAAATGAACCCCACAGTGTTGCGAGCATTGTGAAGATATGCTTCTAGTTTACAATATACCATATTATGGAGAACACCGCCATAGTTTTTGAAAAGGCTCAGAAAAGGTCATTGCTTTTCTGGCCTCCTGAGTAGCGCAGCGGTCTCGGTCTCGGGAGGCGCTAGAGGCGTCACTATAGACCCGGGTTCGATCCCAGGGTGTGTCGCAGCTGGCTGCAACTGGGAGACCCATGAGGCGGCGCACAATTGGCTCAGCGTCGTCTGGGTAAAGGGAGGGTTTGACAGGCCAGGATGTCCTTGTCCCATTGTGCTCTAGGGACTCCTTGTGGAGGACCGGGCGTATGCCAAGAAGCAGTGCGGCTTGGCTGGGTCCGTACGGGAGTTGCAGCGATGGGACAAGACTGTAACTACCAATTGGATATCACGAAAAAGGAGTATTTAATAAATGTAAAAAAGTTATTATTTTCAAGGAAGCTAAGATCCTTTGATGTCTGCCTAAAAATGCTCCAGTGTTTTGGCTAGTGTCTTGTTCTACAGTATGATCTACTGGTGGTGACATCACAACGGATGATGCTAACAAGTTGAACAAAATCATAAAGAAAGCTGGTTCTACCATCTGCACCCACCAGGACAATCTAGAGCCCATTCTGGATAAGCAGATCTTCAAGATGCTCAATAGCATAGAGACCACACCAACCATGGTATCTGCTTGGGGCAACGCAGTGCAATGGCAGACAGATTTATATTAGCTATGAGAAAACCGAATGTTTCCGCAGATCCTTTTTACCTTATGCTATGAGGCTTTTTAATTTTTTTATAAACAAAAAATATCCATTGATGATGTCTTGTTTGTGTATTTATTGGTGTTGTACTGTATGTATTAGCTGGTGCAACAACATTTTCCTTTTAAGGGATAATTAAAGTACTATTTTATCTAAACTGACCCTATAGGATCCTTATAGATTAATCACGCAATACTATACCTATACCACCAATGGTTAATTATACAACAACAATATTCTTGTAATAAATGCTTTGTTTCACTGTAAGACAGCATTTGTTGAAATGTGGATTTTGCGAACAGATGTTTTTATTTTCAACACAATACCTTATGTGAGGAAACACATTAATACCTAAAGTCACAACCTGGTCTCAGAGCATTTCGTATTATTCTGTACGTCAATCCGAAAACACTCCATTTAGGATGAGATGTTACGTTTCGTATGGTATGTATTAATTTGTGGATGTCCATCATCCATTTCATATGATGTACAATATGTAGAATATGTTACGGATTTGCTAAACGTACAATATGTTAAGAATTTGCAAAACGTATATGTTAGCTATATATATATATATATATATATATATATATATATATATGTTAGCTAGGTGGCTAACGCTAATATTAGCTAGCTGGTTAATGTTAGCTAGGCTAGGGGTTAGGGATAAAGTTAGGAGTTAGGTTAAAGGATTAATGTTAGGGGAAGGTTTAGCTAAAAAGGTTAAGGTTAGGGTCATGGTTAGCTAACATGCTAAGTAGTTGCAAAGTAGCTAAAATAAATAAGTAGTTGAAAAGTTACTAATGACCTGAAATGCTAAAGTTGTACGTGATGAGATTCAAACATGCAAACTTTTGGGTTACTTGACGTTCACGTTACCCATCCACCCCGACCAACCACCCTCTTTCGTTTTTGCCTTCAGTAACCTTCTGTGTTATGTAACCATCCCAAACGTAGCATATCAAACTAATTTGAGTGTCCCGGATTTCCATTTATTATGTTACGTGTAGTCTATGAGACCAGGCTGAAAGACATAGCAAACATATTGTCTCTTTTAACAGGAAAAAGCGAACAAGACTATAGGCCTAATGGCCAACAGCTTGCCTCAGTCACTACCACTCTGCTGGTCATTGTCTCTGTCCTTTCATCTGGACTTTCAAGAGAAAACAAGCGCTGTGGAGGCCAGGATAGTGACTCTGCTCATAGTTGAACTGGGTCTCCTCCGTTTTGCATATGATACAACTATTGAGACTGTTTTCTACGTTATTAATGCACTGTTGTGTTTTTTTCTTCAGCCGTGCACAATGTCTGCCCAGAAGTTTTGTAAGCAACTTTATTTGGACCGTTGATGTTCACAATGCATTCTGGGAACAAAAAAGAGGTTGACTGACTTCAGCAAGTAAAAGCATGAACTAGCAAGAATAAGGCAGTGATCTCTGTGATTCCCTTTCAAAATAAAAGACCTGCGATCAAACTGGTACAAAATTATACAAATGGTTGAAATGCATACCAAACGTGGAGTAAGTGCCATGCTGAACAGAGTTGTTTTTTAGGCCAATTGCAATAATTATTGGTCACTGTTTTACCGCCAGGTGATCTCTCATTAAACCGACAATAAAGGCTAAGATCACACGCACTGTGGATCTTAATTGCAATCATTATAGGCCAACATATTACCGCTCCTGCTTAAGATAGGTCATGTTAACTTAAAGCCTGCTAGTGGAGCAGACTATTGCAGATTCATCGGGTTGACAATCATTCCATGCAACTAAAATAAAGTATTTCTTTGTTTACTACGACAAATCTACTCTGGCAATTTACCTTGCACATTTTAAACATTGAAAACTCATTAGTGATCACCTACAAATGTTACATTTTTAGTTTCTGTAATCCATTTATTACAACTTGGCTTAATGAAAAAGGACTATGGTCATTTCTTCCCAAGAGTGAAAAATATATTATTCCTGAACTGTCCACATTTGAAATTTGAAACTGAATCGAGCCATTCAGGATTGTCTTATATTTTGTATTCAAATAAAAATGTAGTCTAATAAAGTTAATTTCAGTGGCAGAAATTATATAATATAAATTATAAAATACAAAATAATAGATCTGATATCAATAATGCCACAGATGTTGAGATACTGCAGTGGCTTAGGTTGAAATTAAATGATTGTTTGATATATACTCCATTATTACTATGAGTATTTTAAATTAATTAATTAAAAGTCTTCTTTTCGACGCTCAAATCGGTCGTCATTCATAAGGGCATCAAAGAATATGTGAAAAGTCAAAAGTGAGCTTAATGGATACCACTGTACCCTAAGCCTGTATGTGCACTAAATAATGATTTTATGATTTTATGGTTTAAAAAAAATCGGATTTATTGACAACCAAACATTGACATTTCATTCGTAAGCAGTCAATATAAAAAAATATATTTATTTTTTAAATCACTTGCGCATCTGAGTTGCAGGTGTGTGGGATTAATTTCATTACTTCTAAGAAAAGAGAAACTAGCACTAACTAAACTAACTGATCTTGGTAATGTTGGCAGGAAAGTATCATGTCACAAGGCGAGACCCAGATGCAGACACAGGAGGCAGATGGTTGGAGTTTAAGATGTTTAATAAATCCAAAGGGAATAGGCAAGAGAATGGTTGTGGACAGGCAAAAGGTCATAACCAGATCAGGAGGTAGAGAAGGGGGAGGCAGGGTAGCCTAGTGGTTAGAGCATTGGACTAGGAACCAAAAGGTTGCAAGTTCAAATCCCTGAGCTGACAAGGTACAAATCTGTCATTCTACCCCTGAAAAAGCAGTTAACCCACTGTTCCTAGGCCATCATTGAAAAAAATGTAGTTAAATAAAGGTCAAATAGAGTGGCAGGCAGGTGGTAACAGATTCCAGAACAGGCAAGGGTCAAAACCAGAAGGACTAGAGTCCTAAAAGGAGAAAAGGCATTGCAGGAAAACTGGGAAAACCCACTGGTAGGCACCGTAAACTCCGGGACTTATCATTGTGTCCAAATCTGGAGGCAAAATCTGTTCTCAGATTTTATTGGTCACATACACATAGCTAGCTTTTGATCCACGCGAATGTGGCATGCTCTGGTGTGACGCACGCCAAAAAAAGACTGCATCTGTAGGAATGGTTTCCTGGACACATATTAGGCCTATAGGTTTAATTCAGATTAGTGCATTTGGACATTTTCTAAGCAACTGCAGTTCTGTACAGGATATCCAGCTATGGAAACCAAAACTCCATAAAGAACTCCATAGAGAACTCCATAGAAAACTCCACAGAGAACTCCATAAAGAACTCCATAGAGAACTCCATAGAGAACTAAATAGAGAACTCCATAGAGAACTCCATAGAGAACTCCATAAAGAACTCCATAGAGAACTCCATAGAGAACATAAAGAACTCCATAGAGAACATAAAGAACTCCATAGAGAACTCCATAGAGAACTCCATAAAGAACTCCATAGAGAACATAAAGAACTCCATAGAGAACTCTATAGAGAACTCCATAAAGAAATCCATAGAGAACTCCATAGAGAACTACATAGAAAACTCCATAGAGAACTCCATAAAGAACTCCATAGAGAACTCCATAGAGAACTCCATAGAGAACTACATAAATAACTCCATAAAGAACTCCATAGAGAACATAAAGAACTCCATAGAGAACTCCATAGAGAACTCCATAGAGAACTACATAGAGAACTCCATAGAGAACTCCATAGAGAACTCCATAGGGAACTACATAAAGAACTACATAGAGAACTCAAAAGAGAACTACATAGAGAACTCCATAAAAAACTCCATAGAGAACTAAATAGAGAACTCTATAGAGAACTACATAGAGAACTACATAGAGAACTAAATAGAGAACTACATAGAGAACTCCATAGAGAACTACATAAAGAACTACATAGAGAACTACATAAAGAACTCCATAGAGAACTACATAAAGAACTACATAGAGAACTCAAAAGAGAACTACATAGAGAACTCCATAAAAAACTCCATAGAGAACTAAATAGAGAACTCTATAGAGAACTACATAGAGAACTAAATAGAGAACTCTATAGAGAACTACATAGAGAACTAAATAGAGAACTACATAGAGAACTCCATAGAGAACTACATAGAGAACTACATAAAAGAGAACTACATAGAGAACTACATAGAGAACTACATAGAGAACTAAATAGAGAACTCCATAGAGAACTACATAGAGAACTCCATAGAGAACTACATAGAGAACTCCATAGAGAACTAAATAGAGAACTCCATAAAGAACTCCATAAAATCCCCCCTTAGTATTTTTTGTATTTTAGTATTATTTAACATTTTGGGATCATTTCCACCCACCTGTAGAGGAGATTATTGTCCATTCTTCTTTAAGGACGTTTTCTAGTTTCTCTCTCAGCTAAGACACAGCCTCACTCGCATCTTCAAAGCACTGATGAGGATAGGCAATGAGGCTGGGTACGTCTGAAGGTGCACTGTGACTGGAGAGAGACTGATAACCCTGGAGAGAAGGGGGAGAGACTAAGAGAAATGGAGAGGGAGAGGGAGAGAAATAGCGAGGCAGGCACATGAACACAGACAGACAGAACAGATTGAGAGAATGAATAGTTATTTTCAATTATGAATTATTTTTCATATCACTAGCACCTCTAACAAGGCAGTATAGTTAGCTGAAGGAAATGGATGTGATCATGTGTGTGTGAGAGCTGCTCCAGCTCAGCACTTCTACTCCTTAGCTCAGCTATCTCCTTCTCTAGTTGCTCCAGGAGTCCTTCAGCCCAAGTCACTTCAGCCTTCTCCTTGTTTCTGACCAGCTCCTTCAGCTCAGAGCGCCTTCTCTCAATGGAGCAGATCAGCTCAGTAAAGATCCTCTCTTTGTCCTCCACTTCTGCCTGTGCAGAGTGCTTTCAGGACAGAGATAGAGAAGAGAAAGGCTCCATGTTAAGCAGTTCATTCCCTCTAAATTGGAGCCCAGACAGCCTGTTCCGTAGCCTGAAATCAACAACCTGTTTTGTGCTAACATTCATGTTTGGCATGACAAGGAGTGGCAAGCAGTGGAATGTTAGCACAAACATATTGGTATACCCAGGCTACTTGTTCCCCACAGTGGGGGGCGGTGGGATCGGAGAGTGTGCTTGCTCTCTCACTCTAACCACAATCGCTGTAAATATTGTCAATATTTTGATTAGTGTTATAAAATGTTGATTGTATTGATGAATAACTATCTTAATATTCTAATATGTGGGCTGGATTATTTAAAAAGATAATGAGTAATCTTCAGAGAATATTGATCGTAGATATTCTTTATTCTCTACTGCCACTGAAATTGGGAACTTGTGAATATTAAAATACATAACTCAATTCATAGTTTAATAATTCCGTATATCATCATATCCTCATACCATATTACAAATATGACAATTAACATAATTGGCACATCTTATTTATTCAGGACAATCACCAACAGACATATGTTTGTATCTAGCTCTTAGGCAATATGATACCACAATATCACAGAGCTTATTACCTAAACACCCAACATGTATTCTCAATACTAAACACTGACATGTCTCTCATGACAATCAAATGCCTGGCTGGTGTGTTTGTTCTGCTGCCAGGCCTGGCTGACAGGAAAAGGAAATGATGCGTCTCCTCTGGTCCGTAACACTGTCCTCACATTGACAGACTCCACAGCCTGTTAGAGTTCCTTCTGCTCCTTCACTCTCTCCTGGATTCTCTGCTCGACTTCCAGCCGACTCATCCAAATCAAATCAAATTAAATCAAATGCTATTTGTCACGTACACATGGTTAGCAGATATCAATGTGAGTGTAGCGAAATGCTTGTGCTTCTAGTTCCAACCATGCAGTAATATCTAACAAGTGATCTAACAAATTCACAACAACTACAATATACACACAAGTGTAAAGCAATGAATAAGAATATGTATATATGGATGAGCGATGGCCGAACAGCATAGGCAAGATGCAGTAGATGGTATAGAGTACAGTATATACATATCAGATGAGTAATGTAGGGTATGTAAACATTATATAAAGTGGCATTGTTTAATGTGGCTAGTGATACATTTATTACATCAAATTTGTTATTATTAAAGTGGCTAGAGATGAGTCAGCATGTTGGCAGCAGCCACTCAATGTTAGTGATGGCTGTTTAACAGTCTGAAGGCCTTGAGATTTCAGTCTCTCGGTCCCCGCTTTGATGCACCTGTACTGACCTCGCCTTCTGGATGGTAGTGTGGTGAACAGGCAGTGGCTCAGATGGTTGTTGTCCTTGATGATCTTTTTGGCCTTCCTGTGACATCAGGTGGTGTAGGTGTCCTGGAGGGCAGGTAGTTTGCCCCCGGTGTTGCGTTGTGCAGACCTCACTACCCTCTGGAGAGCCTTACGGTTGTGGGCGGAGCAGTTGCCGTACCAGGCAGTGATACAGCTCGACGGGATGCTCTCAATTGTGCATCTGTAAAAGTTTGTGAGTGTTTTTGGTAATGCCGACGAACTTGAAACTTTCCACCTTCTCCACTACTGTCCCGTCGATGTGGATGGGGGCTGCTCCCTCTGCTGTTTCCTGAAGTCCACGATCATCTCATTTGTTTTGTTGACATTGGGTGTGAGGATATTTTCCTGACACCACACTCCCAGGGCCCTCACCTCCTCCCTGTAGGCCGTCTCGTCGTTGTCGATAATCAAGTCTACCACTGTAGTGTACTCTGCAAACTTGATGATTGAGTTGGAGGCGTGCATGGCCACGCAGTCATGGGTGAACAGGGAGTACAGGAGAGGGCTGAGAATGCACTCTTGTGGGGCCCCAGTGTTGAGGATCAGTGGGGTGGAGATGTTGTTTCCTACCCTCACCACCTGGGGGCGGTCCGTCAGGAAGTCCAGGACCCAGTTGCACAGGGCGGGGTCGAGACCCAGGGTCTTGAGCTTAATGACGAGTTTGGAGGGTACTATGGTGTTAAATGCTGAGCTGTAGTCGATAATCAGCATTTTTACATAGGTATTCCTCTTGTCCAGATGAGTTAGGGCAGTGTGCAGTGCGATTGCGTCGTCTGTGGACCTATTGTGGCGGTAAGAAAATTGGAGTGGGTCTAGGGTGTCAGGTAGAGTGAAGGTGATATGGTCCTTGACCAGTCTCTCAAAGCATTTCATGATGACAGAAGTGAGTGCTACGGGTTGATAGTCATTTAGCTCAGTTACCTTAGCTTTCTTGGGAACAGGAACAATGGTGGCCCTCTTGAAGCATGTGGGAACAGCAGACTGGGATAAGGATTGATTATGTCCGTAAACACACCAGTCAGCTGGTCTGCGCATGCTCTAAGAACACGGCTAGGGATGTCGTCTGGGCCAGCAGCCTTGCAAGGGTTAACACGTTAAAATGTTTTACTCATTTTGGCTGCAGTGAAGGAGAGCCTGCTGGTTTTGGTAGCCGGCCGTGTCGGTGGCACTGTATTATCCTCAAAGCGAGCAAAGAAGTTGTTTAGTTTGTCTGGGTGCGAGACATCGTGGTCCGAGACAGGGCTGGTTTTCTTTTTGTAGTCCGTGGTTGACTGTAGACCCTGCCACATACCTCTCGTGTCTGAGCCGTTGAATTGTGACGCTACTTTGTCTCTATCCCCAGCTGACTCTATGGAGAACAAAGTCTTTATTGAATAACAATCTTGTTCTTTCAGTATTCTTGTCAGGATGAAATTATGTTATTACCCATGCCCAGCATCTTAGTCCCACTACATCCTTAGTCCCACTTAAAAAATAATATCATGATCTACATTGTAAAGGTGATTGATTATCTCTAACCACTTTCACTTTTTATCTTACAAGCACAGCAACAGGTAAGTAGGTAGCCTAAGCTTGTGCTAGTCGGAACGACTCATAGGAGCAGGAGTCTATCTCCTGTTTCTGTGGTGTGAGGCAGCTTGATGTACAAGTACACCCCCTAGACAGGACGCTAGTCTATCTCTTGTTTCCGTAGTGTGAGGCAGCTTGATGTACAAGTACACCCCTTTGACAGAAGTTGGTCTATCACAGGGTCGTACCCCCCCCTTCTATCTCCTAAATGCTGAGTACCAAGCAACAGAAAGAGGAGTTTAGACTAAACTATAGACTTGTAAATGGGCATTTATAATGATAATAGGGTTAAATATTAAACAGCAGCACAGTTTTCTGAATTTACTCTGAGAATGTTTCATATGCATATCAGTGAGACTTTGACTGAGAAACACATGTGATTTAGCTTCACCCTGGCAATACTGAACATAGTCATCAAACTGGTTAACCAGGTGGGTCCCCTGGTAAATATGGACCTAAACTATGGTTCCTACACTGTAACAGCAATATGTATGTTCCATAAGAAAAATCCAGGGGTGTATTCACTAGGAACCAAGGTGTGAGACAAGTTAATATACTATAATAAATGTTGAAACTTTTCCATATTTTCGATCATGTTTGCCTTCACAATAAACGAACAGTGTTCATTTTACACAGTTTACAGGATAGTACTCTTATTTTGAAGGAAGAATAAAAACCACGAACCGGAAGTGCTTCGTTACTGTTGTAGCGGTCACAGCACCGAGCCGAAAATCGCACTGTCAACGTCAGACAAACACCCCCAAAAAACTGATTACAAGACAGCTTAGAAAAACGTTAGAAATATGGACGACGACGTGTTGACAACTTTGAAAATATTGATAATTGGTGAGAGTGGTGTCGGCAAGTCAAGGTAAGATAGTATTTTTTGTTGTTTAAGTTTTGCTCATTACAGGAAGGCTATTTAGCCTAGTAACGTTATCTTGAGCTAACCTTAGCTACACTATGTCACTTTTCTTAGCTAACACATTAGCTAACGCTAGCTGTATAACCAGCTGCATCCGTTTGTCCTTTTGAATTGGGAATAAACATAACTTTCCTACACTTGCTTTGTTTTATCATCTTACTTGATGATTTAACTATTTGCAGGTAAATTGCTAGCTACGTGTTAGTTATTTATCTTTGTCTAGTAGAACCAGTATCTGCTGGGTAAACGAAACGACGAGTAGCTTTCTGGGCACAGAAGAGATCTTGTCACATCCTTCTCGTTTGCCCAGATACCGGTTGATCTACTAGCTGGGCGAGCTGGTGGTATGTGGCAAACCAACCCCAGCCCTTGTTAGTTACCTAACTAAATAGTTTTCCTAGGTTGTCGGCTAGGTAGGCTATATCTGGTGTGTCAGTGTTAAAATGCCTGCTCTCAGACGTGGTGTTTCCCTTCTGTATCCCAAACAGTCTTCTCCTGAGATTCACAGACGATACTTTTGACCCAGACCTGGCAGCAACCATAGGTAAGTCCTAAAGGAGTATGCCCCAGTGCGCTGTTAATGGGAAGGGGAAAACACAGCATTCCCACTCTTAACAGCCGTTTTGACACCGTTGCTAGGCCCATGTGACAATGGAATATAGTTATGTCTCACACATTAGGCTATTCATATTTATGGGTCACCACTTGACTCTGCTCCTGCCTCCCTCTTTTTGACACAGGTGTGGATTTCAAAGTAAAAACAATTGCAGTGGATGGGAATAGTGCCAAGCTTGCTATTTGGGTAAGTGAATGAAAATGTAATGTATTATCATTCAAATCTAAGCTCTTTCACTGTAATTAGGTAGATTTTTCTAAGGTGTGGCCAACGTACTCTGTGAAGTGAACATCAGGAAATTCACATTCTTCAAGGGACAATTTGCAGTGCAAACAAAAACAAAGTTGCCACCTGCCAGTGTTTTGGTAAATAACGGATGGTGAACCAGTATCTGTGTGTTATAGACCTCTCTAATGCCCAGAAAGCAGTGACTCAGACTCTCATTCACCAACTCTGCAAGCATTATAATGTAAAAATATGTTTATCACCAAATAAGGAGTTTCACTGAGCAGCGATTTTTCATTTACGCCGTTACGGCTGGTATGTACTTATAACGAAGGTCAAAATAAATAATGTACAAGCAACTGAACAATGCCTGTTGTAGTCTTCTGACCTGTGACCTTTCTCGGGTTGCAAGTATGTTTTAATTTTTTGTTGGAAGTACATACCAGTTGTAACGGGAGTAAATTAAGATAGTTGCTCAACGAAACTCCATATTTGGTGATAAACAAACATATATATTTTGACATTTGTTAAATCAGAGCTTTCTGGGCGTTTTTATAACGCACAGATACTTGTTCAGGCATGTAGAAATGTATCCACTCTCAACATCATAGACACAGCTATGGACTGACCATCTATGATATCAACATTTAGTTTTGAAGCTAGACAGTGTTTTTGTTGTTGTGTACAATTACATTGTTTAACAACATTCACTCTGTTTGGGTGTTTTAAAAGACACTGGAAAAACATGTGTTTGTTTGGCTCAAACATTAAGGTTGTTTCAGCAGGCACAAAAAAAAGTTTTGAAAATGAGTCGATACGCGCATTTTGATTTCGTCTGTCCAAACCAGACGCGAACAACCGATTATTTTGGGTGCAGGTTCAAAATACATATGAAACATTAATGGACATTTGGCTAACTAGATGTTGCTAGCTAGTTTGACCTGGGGTTGGACATTGGGTTGTTATTTTACCTGGAATGCAAATGGTCATTTTCTGATTATTTTATGCAAACATGACTGTCCTTGGGTCCCATGTTATTGTACATTCAGATAGGTTACCTCCTAAGCTTCACAACGTTTGTTCCTTTCCTCCCTCCTGAACACATCCCAAGATGTTCTATTTCAGAAGAACTACATACAGTGCCTTCAGAAAGTATTCACACCCCTTGACTTTTTACACATTTTGTGTTACAGCCTGAGTTTTAAATTGATACTTTGTCACTAGCCTACTAAATAATGTCAAAGTGGAATTATGTGAGTCGTTAAGTATTCAACCCATTTGTTATAGCAAGCCTAAATAAGCTCAGGAATAAACATTTGCTTAACAAGTCACAATATGTTGCGTGGACTCACTCTGTGTGCAATAATAGTGTTTAAAATGATTTTTGAATGACTACCTCATCTCTGTTTTTTAATTTTATCTTTATTTAACTAGGCAAGTCAGTTAAGAACAAATTCTTATTTTCAATGATGGCCTAGGAACAGTGGGTTAACTGCCTGTTTAATTTTTTTTTTTAAATTAATGTGCAAATATTGTACAATCCAGGTGTGGAAAGCTCTGAGAGACTTACCCAGAAAGACTCACAGCTGTAATCACTGCCAAAGGTGGCTCTAACATGTGTTGACTCAGGGGTTGAATACTTATCTAATCAAGATAGTGTATGTCTAGATGGTTGACAAAACCATTTATCACCTTGTAACACAACAAAATGTGGAAGAAGTTCAAAGGTATGACTCCTCCTTTCTGAAGGCACTGTAGAACAGCTTGTTCAAGGATAGAGTTGCAAGCACCATGGGATTGCACCATGAGATGGTGCTATTGTCTAATGTGTCACATAGACAAGCTATGACGGCGGAAGGTTGGCCTCCCAAAGTGAAATCCACGACCCTAGCAGGACCTGGGAATATTGACATGTTTTAGTATTTACTAAATGTGAAGCTCTTCATAGTCTCATCAAATTTTGATAATTGTGACTCATCAAAAAAAAATACAATTTCATAAACTAATTGAAAAGGTTGTTATAATTCCTATCCATAATGCTGCGTGTTGATACTTTCTACAAAGTGAATTCCTCTTGACGCTGGCATGGCATGGGTAACAGTTTCTGTGTTCAGTGCTGAAAATTGACACACTGTTTTCTCTCATTGACGCCGGTTGTTGTTGTTGTTGTTGACTTTTGGGCCTGTTAGGACACAGCAGGACAGGAGAGGTTCCGGACCCTGACGCCCAGCTACTACCGTGGTGCACAGGGAGTCATACTGGGTGAGTGTTTGTTTGACCAACAGTGGTGAACATATATTATCACGTCTGGAGCCGTATGTACTAAACATGCTGATCTAGGATCAGGTTCCTCCTGGCCATACGATCTTAGACATTATGACGTAAAATTACGAAGCAGTCATACTCTGAGGAGTCCCTGGTCTCCCAAAAAATGAGGTGCCTATTTCAAATACTCCATTCAACTCACATTCTCAATTCTGAACCTCTAGTACTGTGGACCTCCACAGTATGATTTCCGTACCCCCACCCCCCCCACGCTTGTATAACACATTTTTAATTGTAGATATGGATAAGGTACAGACACTGTTAATCTCCTATTTTTTGCTGTTAGTGTACGATGTCACTAAACGGGACACGTTCACGAGGCTGGAGAACTGGCTGAACGAACTGGAGACGTACTGCACACGGAACGACCTCGTCAAAATGCTGGTTGGGAACAAGATTGATAAGGAGGTGGGTGCCCCAGTGCATTGTGGGTCATACCTGTCTGGCATGAATCTGTCTTTTTAGCTGCGCTTCTCTTATATTGTCACCTAGCTGCCATTGTCTCCAGTGTTGGATGCAACAAATGCAACAAATAAAGTCCTATCACTTAGCAATGTTTCGTGTTGCTGGTATTGTACCTGATGCCGTTACACATTCCACAGGCTAACACCTGTTATGTGAACCCATTGTTAAATTTGACAGTTCCGTTTTTTTTGTTTCAGGAAAACCGTGTAGTTGACCGAAACGAAGGCCTTAAGTTCGCAAGGAAACACTCCATGCTTTTTATTGGTAAGTTCTTGGGTCTTTGTAAAAATAGCTGGGCGTCTGAGTAGAATAACCCGGATACTCAAGTTAATGGGGTCTACTACTTAAAGTTCTCTTTCACCGTTTGGTGAGTAAATACCAGTTGGAGACTAGCTTTTACAACAAGTGTGCAGACTCTTGAATTCGGGCACAGATGTCATCCTGTAACTCTCCATTTGACATTCCTAATCTCCACTGTCAGCACAACACTGAAGGATGCAGCCCTTCCAGGAGAACTGGATTACGATCGCAAATCTGCAGTCAATCATCTATCAAACCTCATGTCTACATGTGTTTCTATTTCCCAGCTCCAATCGCCTCCTGAAATGAGGTTATAGCATTTCTGAAGACTTTCCATTTTAGAATGACTAAATTAAAGGTTTTGAAAAGGGTTTATGGAAAAGGGTAATGTTTTTGTTTCTATGTGCCGTGTAGGCTACACAGTGCCCAGTGTGTGTGTGTGTGTGTGTGTGTGTGTGTGTGTGTGTGTGTGTGTGTGTACACACACACACACACAACTTTTTCTTGATGCGAACATTCATATTTTATGAACGCTGAATGTGTATGTCTACACATGTCAATCTAAATTACCCAAATCAAGATCATCATCATCATATGTCAGAAAATCAACAGAGTAAAGATATCTCCTTAGAAAATGACCTTAATGTATGGACTGGGTGAATCAGACATCACTCTCGGGGTGAAGAAATCCATCCCAGTCCGATGTTGTAATGGCACTTGTCATGCACATATTTTGATGCATTAAAAAAAATTGGCTACTGGGACTTGAACTGAAATAGTCTGAAAACGTATACCCACTGTCACTTGCTCCCATTTTATTCAAAACCCTAAAATAGTTTTGAAGTGAGTTTTTGTTGTTGTTGCATCCCCCTTAACACTAATATCACACTAATGTGCCCTTCCACTTTGGTAGAGGCCAGTGCTAAAACGCGGGATGGTGTCCAGTGTGCCTTCGAGGAGCTGGTGGAGAAGATTCTCCAGACTCCAGGGCTTTGGGAAAGCAACGCCCAGCCACGGGGTGTTCAGCTGGGGGACCAGGAGCAGCGCGGGGCTGGAGGCTGTGGAGGATATTGTTCCGTACTGTAAACCTGGAACCAACCCAAACGGCATACTGGAAACCAGAACCTGAGAAGGATATTAAGAGTCCGTTAATATACTGTGTGTGTGTTTTATATACTGAGTCACGGCAAGGGTTCATCTGCACTTTCCGATGTCTCGGTACAAAGGGACTTTGCGGTTTGCACTCTTCCTGTACTGCCAGCCAGTTGTCACAGTGCGTGGTGTTGAGAACACAGTTGATTTTCATCACGTGTAAAATATCACACTAAAGGAGGCACATTTGTTTTATCTATCAAGTTTGTTAACCACACCAAGTCACTTATGCGTCTTGTCGAACACATCATGGTGTATGAATAATGTCTTCTCTACAATATATTTAATACCTTCTGCTACACGTTTATGCAATACGTTATGAATAGGATCATTGCGTCATGTCAAATGCCTACCAAGTTATACCGCAAATACCTTCGCTATTTATGTCGTTTTCTACTTGATGAGTAGATCTGCATGCCTTAACTAATGGTTGCCGTAGGACCAATAGATGAAGGTAGAGTCCTTCGATGTGGGGTGGGGCTTCAGACCCTCCACGCGCCTTCACTTTGTCCTAGCTAGTGTTTTGTAGGCCTATAACACCCCCTCTCACCCATAAGCACTTTGTAACAGGTGACAGGCATTCATCACCATGCATTGTGCGCCTAGTCATAGACAGACATCTATTTAACGTGGAAGAAGAGTGTACGCTTCAAACGTATCCACCCCACTGGTTGACAACCAATTGTCATTTATTTTTATCCCCTTCCATTTTATTTACTTGGTGATTTCTCTATTCCAAGCTGTTAAATATTTTATATTTTCTTCCACTTTTTATTTCCTGATGTGGGAACATGCATGCAATGTTTCACATCTTCGTAACCACAGTCCCATGTGGCGTTGATATAGCCTAGTGATGTGCTTATCCATAGCTGTTACTGGCTCAAATGTTGAAGGGGGAAAAAAAGTTACCAGTTTATTATTAAAGCTATTGCAAAATAAAGTTATTATTATTTTATTTTTTTTCTCTTAAAAAAAAAAAAAAAATCTACTTGGTTTCATTCTGACCTAGCTGGCCCTTCAATCAAGCACTCCTTCTTATTACATAATGGGCGTTAGTTCAAGCATGCTTATGGATGTTCGGTATATCCCGTGGTCTGGAAAAGGGATGCATTTACATGGATCAGCCCAACAGGTTTCTCTCATGCCTGTCTTGTTAAATGGTCCACTCCGTAACATATTACACACAGTCATGTCACACCACACGTACATGCAAAAACTCATTGTCAAGACAGATTTGAGTCTGTATATCTGTAGCAAGATATACAGTATGTTTGTTGCATGTTTTGCTATTTGAATTTTAAATAATTATCCTGTTTATTTGTTGTATCTTCAGTTTTTGTCTGACCTTTTTTTTAATTTTTAAAGTGGGCTTGTTTTCCATCCATGAATCACCTTATGAATATCTATACCATAACATTCAAATGACACTTGTAAGTGGTGTTGTGCTCGGTCATGACAGTTTGTATTATTTCAAAGTGAAATAAAAGACAATGGGAAGAAGAGGGATGTTTTGAGTTTGTTGCTCGAGTTGCCTCGAGAGCACTATTTTTCTACTGCAATAGGCTATGTTTACGAGCTGAATGTTTGTGGGGAATGCGCATACCGGTATTCTTTAACTATTTGTTTTCTTATGGTAATCATATCTTTAATACAGTCCAAAGGTCCTTTATTTGTTGAACTCTATTGAATGTCAATGTTAGCTATACCTAACCAAACTATGGTATTTATACTGAGTACAAAAAATTAAGAACACCTTCCTGATATTGAGTTGCAACCCCCCCCTGAACAGCATGAATTCATCAGGGCATGGACTCTACAAGGTATCAAAAGTGTTCCACAGGGATGCTGGCCCATGTGTCAAGTTGGCTGGATGTCCTTTAGGTGGTGGACCATTCTTGACACACACGGGAAAATTCAGAATGTTATTTGATTTGAAACTGTTGAGCAAGAAATCCAGCAGCGTTGCAGTTCTTGGCACAAACCCGGTGCACCTGGCACCTACTTCCATACCCTGTTCAAAGGCACTTAAATATTTTGTCTTGCCCATTCGCACCCTGAATGGCACACACACACAATCCATGTCTCCAGGCTTAAAAATCCTTCTTTAACATGTCTCCTCTTCATCTACACTGATTGAAGTGGATTTAACAAGTGACACCAATAAGGGATCATAGACTGACCAGGTGAAAGCTATGTCATGGAAAGAGCAGTGTTCATAATGTTTTGTCCACTCATTGGATACATGTGAGAAACTTTCCTGATAAACTTCTACAGATCTAGCTCAACATGCAAGACTTTGAACACACTACTCATGATGTCACCAAAGCATGCGAAAGGGACCAGTGGAAAATGCTACTAAGCTATGTTTTAGGGTATTGTCTCAGAGCCCAATGTATGATTATGTGCGTATGTTCAGTGTCAGGAGAATGTCCCCAAAATGCATCATGATAAGTCCACTCTGTCAGATGGCCAATACAGTGATAAAAAAAACAAAAACAAAAAACAGTTTAACTAGCAGATGTATGGTTGTGCAGCCTTAAAACTCATTCTATAAGACCAAGACATAAGTGGTTTCTGAGCAAAAAAACAAAATTCATCATTTTTAGTGAGGTATAGCCTAGTGGGATAGGATTAGCAAGAGAAGTTGATCACATTTCACATTTATTTAATCAAATGTATTATTTCAAACATATTTCCACTGCTATGTTGTGATAATATTTATACCTAGGATACAAATCCAGTCTTTTAAAAGTGAATATAACAAGTCATTGAGAATTTTTGAGAATTGAGAATTTTTCTTAAATAGTTAATTGTCAAAAACACAGTTCTCATGTAATCAAATATATCTCACGGTTACAATAAAGAAATACACACATTGACCCCCCCCCCCATGTCATTTTTTTATCGCTCAAACATTACAATCCGATATTAATACTATAAGGCAGGAAGTGGTGAATGAATGAGACTTGTTAACCATGTAGTATACAGTTCCTTCAGAAAGGATTCATACCCCTTTGACTTATTTCACATGTTGTCGTGTTACAGCCTGAATTCAAAATATATTAAATCCATTTTTTTCTCTCTCTCACCCATCTACACACAATAGCCAATAATGCCAAAGTGAAAACATGTTTTTAGGAGTTTAAAAAAATGTAAATAAAGATATCACATTTACATAAGTATTCACACCCCTGAGTCAATCGTTTTTTAGCAGCACCTTTGGCTACGATTACTGCTTTGAGTCGTCTGGGGTATGTCTGTATCAGCTTTGAGACTTCTGGGGTATGTCTGTATCAACTTTGCACATCTGAATTTGGGGATTTTCCTCCCATTCTTCCTTGGAGATTTTTCTCAAGCTCTGTTAAATTAGATGGGAAGTGTCAGTGAACAGCAATCTTCAAATCTTTCCACAGATTTTCAATGGGATTGAAGTTTGGGCTTTGGCTGGGTCACTCAAGGACTTTCACATTCTTGTTCTGAAGCCATTCCAGCATTGCTTCATTGCTTTGGCTGTATGCTTGCTGTCATTGTCCTGTTGGAACGTAAATCTTCACCCCAGTCTAAGGTCGTTTGCTTCTTTCTTTCTGAAGCAGGTTCTCATCAAGGATATGCCTGTATTTGGCTCTATTCATTTATAGTTGTTTTTTTAATTCTTACCAGTCTCCCAAGTCCCTGCCACTGAAAAGCATCCCCATAGAATAATGCTACCACCACCATGCTTCACAGTAGGGATGGTGTTAGACGGGTGATGAGCTGTGCCTGTTTTTTTTTCCAGGCATTTTGCTTTCAGGCCAGAGGATCTTTTGTCTTATGATCTCTGTCTTTCACATGCCTTTTTTTTGCAAACTCCAGGCGTGCTGTCATGTGCCTTTTTCTCAATAGTGGCTTCCATCTGGCCACTTTCCCATAAAGCCTAGATTGTTGAAATGTTGTAGAGACTGTTGTCCTTTTGGCAGGTTCTCCCATCTCAGGCAAGGAACTCTGTAGTTCTGTCAGAGTGGTCATTGGGTTCTTGATCACCTCCCTGACCAAGGTCCTTCTTGCTTGGTTGTCCAGCCAGCTCTAGGCAGATTCTGGGTTGTTTCATATTTTTTCAATTTCCCAATGATAGACACCACTGTGCTCTTGGAGATTTTCAACATTCTAGAAATTGTTTTATACCCTTCCCCAGATACAGTATATGCCTCATCGCAATTCTATCTGGGAGATCTACGGACAGTTCCTTGGACTTCATGATATAGTTTCTGCTTTGACATGCACTGTCAACTGTGAGACCTTATATATACAGGGGTGTTTCTTTCTAAGTCATGTCCAACCAGTTAAATTGGCCACAGGTAGACTCCCAAGTTGTAATGAGATCTCAAAGGAAATTGGATGCACCTGAGCTCAATTTGAAGTGTCTTATGTGTCTTAATACTTATATAAATTAGATTTCTGAGTTTCATTTGTAGACATTTCAAAACATATATATTTTATCTTTGTCATTATGGGGTATTGTGTGTAGATGGGTGAGAGAAAAAATGCAATATTTAATCCATTTTGTATTCAGGCTGTAACACAACAACATATGGAATAAGTCAATGGGTATGAATACTTTCTGAAGGAACTGTAGGTTATCTGGTAGGTGGAACTGTCCGTCTTGGAAGAAGAAGCCAGCAGCATTCCAAAGAAGCAAGAATCAGGTTGGCACAACATTGTCTCTGCTCCACTTTTCAACATATTTAAAGTCATGTGGTTACTTGGACGTACTTCATTTCGACTGGTGGCTAGCCAAAGTCGGCTAGGCTAACCAAACGAGTGTGCTCGTAAACTCACTGAAGACCTTCGCTTGAAAAATGAGAAAATAGTACTGTTTGGCCATTTTGAGAATCTGTAGCCAATATACACTTCCTAAAAAGAGTCAGAATGAATCTAAGATACAGTAACTCAAGAAATCGGTCATTGATTTTGCTGTGTTTGCCGTGGAGATCGTAGTCACGCAATTACTAAGATGTTTGGTGCTGTATTTCTCAATGAAAAAATGTGCATGAAAACAAGTCGTCTCTCTCGTTGAATGACAACAAAGACTTTATTAAAGAATCCCTACAGTTGACCAATCACGGAAGAAGGTGCGAAAACTTTGAGTCCTAAACTTCGGGTGGCCTCTATAAAAAAAAATGTTTTTTTAAATGTGCCCGAAAATCTGAAAAAACTCTTACTGGAGTCCAACACAAACAAAAATGTCACAAAATGGCGTATAATGTATATACAAACTCTTCCGAACCTGTTAGTCTGGGAAGCATGCGAACGCCTTTACTCCATACCCAGACCATGAGGTGAGACTACCAAAGGGGGGTTCACCTCATGGTGAAAACTGATGAAAACTGGTCTTTAGTATTGAAAAAATCCTCAGTTCTATTTTTGCTCTGAAATGTGCTACTATATTCTATCATGACTTCGATGCCACATTATTTTACAATACTGCTACAACGCTATTTATCTAATATTTGGGGCGTCAGGTAGCCTAGTGGTTAGAACGTTGGGCCAGTAACCGAAAGGTTGCTAGATTGGATCCCCGAGTTGACAAGGTAAAAGCAATCTGTCATATTCTACCCTTGAACAAGGCAGTTTACCCACTGTTCCCTGGTAGACCATCATTGTAAATAAGAATTTGTTCTTAACTGACATGCCAAGTTAAATAAAGGTTAAATAAAAAAATATTTACATTTACATCAAGGTAGCAATTTGTCCTTTCAGATTCCTCTCACATCAAAATCGAAAACACGTTGAAACACTTTGACAGAGTAGGTAACTTTGCAAAGTTGGTCAACACTGTTTTTTTACTGCAGTCCCTCTACACTTGTGTTAAGTCTTGAATTTTTTTTTTTTTTTTTACCACAATTTAACATTTAGGTTGTAAAAATGTAAAATATAAATTACAGGTTGCCTTTTGTAATTCAAATTGATTCAAGTGACCAGATTGGCCATGGTCCAGACGGTGTAGGTTGAAGATGCCCCTAGACGCTGATCTTGGTTCAGTTTTGCATTTTCCTCGCTAATTATTAAGGATAGGATTGGAGGAGGAGAAGCTGATCCTAGATCTGCCCCTAGAGGGAAATAGTGTCTAGACATTGAGTGATCAGTGTCTAGACCACTTTGACAGTCTTTATCTCGGAGATGTGGGAAGACTTCTGGATGATGCAACTGGTGGGGGTGGGCCCTGTGGCGCAGCTGGTGGTGGAGGAGGGCCCTGTGGCGCAGCTGGTGGTGGAGGGCCCTGTGGCGCAGCTGGTGGTGGAGGAGGGCCCTGTGGCACAGCTGGTGGTGGTGGGCCCTGTGGCACAGCTCTGCCCCTGGGCCAAGTTAGACAGAGCCATGGCAGCGTGGATCTCCCTCCACTCTGCCACCTCCCTCCGCTGGCCTCTTTCACTCTTCCCATCACTGCAAAAGACATAAAGGAGAGCCCAGGCGGAGATTTAAAGACTATATGGTACACTCCCCAGGATGAAATCGTCATACACAACAGGGAGACTTTCTACCTACAGACGACAGAAATGCATCTGCCTAGACTGCCATTATTTGCTCCTCCCAATGTGGGCATGCCAGAAGAGAAAGCCACATTATTACATGTTAATGAATGATTTGAAAAGTGAATATGTCTGCATCCTTGTGCAGCTAGAAGTCTTTTACGTTAAAGACATGCAGACGTAGAAGAGTTCCATTAACAAACATACCTGTCACATCTAGTTGATGCAAAGTCCATCATGTCTGAAAAACATAGAGACAAAAAAAAAAAAACTCAATTAAATGTATTGTGCAGAAAAGTATGGAAACTGGAGACGGGAGTTTTCCAGAACCTGTACTCCACATATATGTATTTTCATATCTGTGTGACTGTCTACGTTGTGTTTTCCAATATTTACGTGTGTGTGTGTTTTTTGTATGCATTACAGTATTTGCGTGTGTGTGCGTGTGTGTGTGCATTACAGTATTTGCATATGTGTGTGTGTGTGTGTGTGTTTGCTTTACAGTATTTGCATGTGTGTGTGTGAACTTTAACTGCCCCAGAGGGCCTTAACTCACTGAAGTACTCTAGTCTAGCTGCTCTTAGGCACTCCGGCCAAAACAAATGCAATTATGTTTCTCCTCTGCCTTTGAGATGGAAAAATCCGATATCTGTGCGGTGTCATGAACACAGACGCTGTGTTTCCAGGTCTCCAGAGTTCGTTTGACTGTTATTTGGCTGTTTTTTTTTTATTCCTTCCTCTGCCTTTGTTTCAACTGCAGTACATCCAAGATCATAGGAATGTGCATTAGAGTATTGTGTGAATAAGCGACATGTAATACTCCCTCTATGGATCTTTAGTGGCAGTGTCTCTCCTTCTGAGTGTGTTTGGTTCCTGTCATGCCCTAAACTGATTCAATCACCTTAAGTCAGTGTATTGATGGCTATCTCACCTTGGGTTCTTTGGATTTGAAGTGCTTTTGGAACAGTGTTGTTGAACAGATGGAACGGTGTCGTTGAACAGATGGAACGGTGTCGTTGAACAGAGAACAGTGTCGTTGAACAGATGGAACGGTGTCGTTGAACAGAGAACAGTGTTGTTGAACAGAGAACAGTGTCGTTGAACAGATGTGTCATTGAACAGATGGAACGGTGTCGTTGAACAGATGGAACGGTGTCATTGAACAGAGAACAGTGTCATTGAACAGAGAACAGTGTCGTTGAACAGAGAACAGTGTCGTTGAACAGAGAATAGTGTCGTTGAACAGATGGAACGGTGTCGTTGAACAGAGAACAGTGTCATTGAACAGATGGAACGGTGTCGTTGAACAGAGAACAGTGTCATTGAACAGAGAACAGTGTCATTGAACAGATGGAACGGTGTTGTTGAACTGATGGAACAGTGTCATTGAACAGAGAACAGTGTCATTGAACAGAGAACAGTGTCGTTGAACAGATGGAACGGTGTCGTTGAACAGAGAACAGTGTCGTTGAACAGAGAACAGTTGAACAGAGAACAGTGTCGTTGAACAGATGGAACGGTGTCGTTGAACAGAGAACAGTGTCGTTGAACAGATGGAACGGTGTCGTTGAACAGAGAACAGTGTCGTTGAACAGAGAACAGTGTCGTTGAACAGATGGAACGGTGTCGTTGAACAGAGAACAGTGTCGTTGAACAGAGAACAGTGTCGTTGAACAGAGAACAGTGTCGTTGAACAGAGAACAGTGTCATTGAACAGAGAACAGTGTCGTTGAACAGATGGAACAGTGTCGTTGAACAGATGGAACAGTGTCATTGAACAGAGAACAGTGTCATTGAACAGATGCAACGGAGTTGTTGAACAGATGGAACAGTGTCATTGAACAGAGAACAGTGTCGTTGAACAGAGAATAGTGTCATTGAACAGAGAACAGTGTCGTTGAACAGATGGAACGGTGTCGTTGAACAGAGAACAGTGTCATTGAACAGAGAACAGTGTCATTGAACAGATGGAACGGTGTTGTTGAACAGATGGAACAGTGTCATTGAACAGAGAACAGTGTCATTGAACAGAGAACAGTGTCGTTGAACAGAGAACAGTGTCGTTGAACAGAGAACAGTGTCATTGAACAGAGAACAGTGTCATTGAACAGAGAATGGTGTCATTTGAACGGTGTCGTTGAACAGATGGAACAGTGTCATTGAACAGAGAACAGTGTCATTGAACAGATGGAACGGTGTTGTTGAACAGATGGAACAGTGTCATTGAACAGAGAACAGTGTCATTGAACAGAGAACAGTGTCGTTGAACAGAGAACAGTGTCGTTGAACAGAGAACAGTGTCATTGAACAGAGAACAGTGTCATTGAACAGAGAACGGTGTCATTGAACAGAGAACAGTGTCGTTGAACAGATGGAACGGTGTCGTTGAACAGATGGAACGGTGTCGTTGAACAGAGAACAGTGTCATTGAACAGATGGAACGGTGTCGTTGAACAGAGAACAGTGTCATTGAACAGAGAACAGTGTCATTGAACAGATGGAACGGTGTCGTTGAACAGATGGAACGGTGTCGTTGCCAGGGGTGTATTCATTACGGAAACTTTTACAGTTTAAAAACCAAACGGAAGCAAACAGAGCAAAACAAGAGTTTCTGTTGGACAAATTCAGGTACATAGATCACTCCCCGTTCCATTTGTTTCCGTTTTGCAACAGAATTGGTGTAATGAATACGTTCCAGGTTGAAACTTAAATCTTACGGAAAATATGAGCTCAAATGTTGGATTTTCAATCTACCAAACACACTTTGTGTACTGTTTGGGTGTTATCATACATTTTGATGATATAGTTTATAAATGCGTAAGAAATAGTGTGTAATTTGCATGTTTGCACACACATTTTTCATGTGAACACAGCAGAACGGGCTCTCTGTTATGTTGAGTCGAGTCAGGCGGGTCAAGAGCCATGTTTCTTCAGGGAGCTATGAGCAAGAAAATTAGAGGCCAATTGCGAGCACACAAAATGCCGCTTTCAAAACGCACTGCCTGAAACATCTCAGACTCCGATTTCCTTAGCAAAGTCCGGGCCAAAATCAACTACAGCTAGATAATAAATCGTCTGGCCTCTTTCACATTTTGCTACTGAATGTCTCTAATCTTTTTTGGTGGTTCTGACATTTCATTTTACCAAGGAAAATAGTAATTATTCTGGAAAACTCAGCACTAAATCAAAATGTACATGTACAGTTGAAGTCGGAAGTTTACGTACACATAGGTTGGAGTCATGAAAACTCGTTTTTCAATCACTCCACAAATGTCTTGTTAACAAACTATAGTTTTGGGAAGTTGGTTAGGACATCTACTTTGTGCATGACACAAGTCATTTTTCCAACAATTGTTTACAGACAGATTATTTCACTTATAATTCACTGTATCACAATTCCAGTGGGTCAGACGTTTACATACACTAAGTTGACTGTGCCTTTAAACAGCTTGGAAAATTCCAGAAAATGATGTCATGGCTTTAGAAGCTTCTGATAGGCTAATTGACATCATTGGAGTCAGTTGGAGGTGTCCTATGTGTACCTGTGGATGTATTTCAAGTCCTACCTTAAAACTCAGTGCCTCTTTGCTTGACATGAAGGAAAAATCAAAAGAAATCAGCCAAGACCTCAGAAACAAATTGTAGACCTCTACAAGTCTCGTTCATCAAACGCCTGAAGGTACCACGTTCCTCTGTACAAACAATAGCACGCAAGTATAAACACCATGGGACCACACAGCCATCATACCGCTAAGGAAGGAGAGGTGTTCTGTCTCCTAGAGATGAACGTACTTCGGTGCAAAAAGTGGAAATCAATCCCAGAACAACAGCAAAGGACCTTGTGAAGATGCTGGAGGAAACTGGTATAAAAGTATCTATATCTACAGTAAAACGAGTCCTATATCGACATAACCTAACAGGCCATTCAGCAAGGAAGAAGCCACTGTTTCAAAACCGCCATCAAAAAGCCAGACTACGGTTTGTAACTGCATATGGGGACAAATATCATACTTTTTGGAGAAATGTCCTCTGGCCTGATGAAACAAGAATAGAACTGTTTGGCCGTAATGACCATCGTTATGTTTGGAGGAAAAAGTGGGAGGCTTGCACGCCGAAGAACATCCTCCCAACCGTGAAGCATGGGGGTGGCAGCATCATGTCGTGGGGGTGCTTTGCTGCGGGAGGGACTGGTGCACTTCACAAAATAGATGGCATCATAAGGTAGGAAAATTATGTGGATATATTGAAGCAACATCTCAAGATGTCAGTCAGAAAGTTAAAGCGTCGTCACAAATGGGTCTTCCAAATGGACAATGACCCCAAGCATACTTCCAAAGTTGTGGCAAAATGGTTTAAGGACAACAAAGTCAAGGTATTTGAGTGGCCATCACAAAGCCCTGACCTCCATCCTATAGAACATTTGTGGGCAGAACTGTTCAAGCGTGTGTGAGCAAGGAGGCCTAGAAACCTGACTCAGTTACACCAGCTCTGTCAGGAGGAAAGGGCCAAAATTCACCCAATTTATTGTGGGAAGCTTGTGGAAGGCTTTCCGAAACATTTGACCATACTTAAACAATTTAAAGGCAATGCTACCAAATACTAATTGAGTGTATGTAAACTTCTGACCCACTGGGAATGTGATGAAAGAAATAAAAGCTGAAATAAATCACTCTCTACTATTATTCTGACGTTTCACATTCTTAAAATAAAGTGGTGATCCTCACTGGCCTAAGACCGGGCATTTTTACTAGGATTAACTGTCAGGAATTGTGAAAAACAGAGTTTAAATGTATTTGGCTAAGGTGTATCTAAACTTCCGACTTCAACTGTAAATCATTATGGGCAAATTGAACTGTGCTTTTTTTTGTCTCTGCGCTCTTTATATTTTACAATAATTCTGTATTTGTTTTCCTGAAATTGTGTTTTTTTTTACAAGACCTGTGAAAAGCATGTTAGTGCCACTCAGACCAATTCTGATCTGGGAAACTGACTACAACAAATACAAAATACCTTGGCTGACTCTGAAAATAAAATGTAAATTCTGGTCATGGAAGTCCACTTAGTTCATGAACTCCTAAAGTCGTTTTGCACAATCCTGGTCTTCAAGGGGATGCAGGAGCTGCTAGTTTTCACATCCCCTCAAAAGTTAGTCAGACATTGATTGGCAGTGGAGATAGACAAATCACCTGGTTCTAAAAATCTAAATCAGTTGCCAATTGAGAGACATGGAAACCAAGCCACCAAGATTTAGAACTTTTTGAACAAAAGTTAATTTCCTGCAATTCTACTCATTTTGACATGGAGCGTAGAGAAAATGTTTATCTTTTAAAGCAAGTTTGCTGCAATGTTACTCATTTTACCATGTGGCAGAAAGAAAGATTAGCAGTTTTACTAATTTCCTGCAATACTACACATTTTGACATGGAGCGTAGAGAAAATGTTTATCTTTTAAAGCAAGTTTGCTGCAATGTTACTCATTTTACCATGTGGCAGAAAGAAAGATTAGCAGTTTTACTAATTTCCTGCAATACTACACATTTTGACATGGAGCGTAGAGAAAATGTTTATCTTTTAAAGCAAGTTTGCTGCAATGTTACTCATTTTACCATGTGGCAGAAAGAAAGATTAGCAGTTTTACTAATTTCCTGCAATTCTACACATTTTGCCGTAGAGTGGAGTCAAAGGTTTGCAGTTTTTAATATGATAACTGACAATCAATGGGCCTCACCCTGGTCGGTAATTCGACGATGTTTACTACAAGTTTAGATAACTTGCTAATCTAAAATGTTTTTGCTGACATGGGCTAATTGAGTGACTGCTGATGCACAACCACATTTCTAAATTGAACCTGGTGTAATTCCATTATTCTAACACCTCAACAGTAAGTTGAGACCCCGACTGAGTTCCTTTTTTTTTTTTTTTTTTTTTTTTACAATATTCTATTTACAGTACCAGTCAAAAGTTTGGACTCACCTACTCATTTCTTTATTTGGACTATTTTGTAGTGCAAAGAAAGCGTGTTTGATGACCTGCCGTCATATTGGACAACCCAGAAACAGCACTAATTAGCATAGGCATATTTACTAGTTTACTCTTTCCACTCCCACGCCAAGCAGCCCCTAAATACTCCAGGGACACAAACAGTTACAGTGTGCCTGTGACATCTGAAATCTTTCTTGTTTTCTGAATTTTATATTTTCTTTTGGAAGCCTACCCTAAAACTAAGTATTTTGTGACTTAATTAAGTAAAAACTTCCTGTGATATAAACTGTTATGTTTTTATTGAACAATTTAAGTCACAATTCTGAGATAAACAATTAGAAACTATACTGTCAACTCTGAGTGTGAATACAGTGGTTCCAACTTCCATGGAGAATTCTGTGGTGATTTAGTGACAGGGACCAAGCAGAAACACTCTGAAACGGCATCTGTACCAGAAACTTAGGCAAAGGTCCTCACATCTCACATTGGGGACAATAACATCTCAGATATTCTGTAATTGATCCTGAGACTTGACATTTCCACCATGGCAACGAAACTACGCATTCTAGAATATGGATAATGGAATTCACTGATCCGGATTTTTTTAAGTAAGGGATTTAAATGTCAGCATAAGTTCCTGTTAGCTGTTGCTTTGGTTCCAGGACCTTTTGTGGAGTTTAGAGTTGTCTACCTGATCAAGGGCAGTTCTCCTAACGCCAGGTCAACCTGATTAAGGGCAGTTCTCCAACTTCAGGTCAACCTGATTAAGGGCAGTTCTCCAACTTCAGGTCAACCTGATTAAGGGCAGTTCTCCAACTTCAGGTCAACCTGATTAAGGGCAGTTCTCCTAACTTCAGGTCAACCTGATTAAGGGCAGTTCTCCTAACTTCAGGTCAACCTGATTAAGGGCAGTTCTCCTAACTTCAGGTCAACCAGCAGAGGGAACACCCCCCATCCACATCGATGGAACAGTAGTGGAGAGGGTAGCAAGTTTTAAGTTCCTCGGCATACACATCACAGACAAACTGAATTGGTCCACTCACACAGACAGCATCGTGAGGAAGGCGCAGCAGCGCCTCTTCAACCTCAGGAGGCTGAAGAAATTCGGCTTGTCACCAAAAGCACTCACAAACTTCTACAGATGCACAATCGAGAGCATCCTGGCGGGCTGTATCACCGCCTGGTATGGCAACTGCACCGCCCTCAACCGTAAGGCTCTCCAGAGGGTAGTGAGGTCTGCACAACGCATCACCGGGGGCAAACTACCTGCCCTCCAGGACACCTACACCACCCGATGCTACAGGAAGGCCATAAAGATCATCAAGGACATCAACCACCCGAGCCACTGCCTGTTCACCCCGCTGCCATCCAGAAGGCGAGGTCAGTACAGGTGCATCAAAGCTGGGACCGAGAGACTGAAAAACAGCTTCTATCTCAAGGCCATCAGACTGTTAAACAGCCACCACTAACATTGAGTGGCTACTGCCAACACACTGTCAATGACACTGACTCTACTCCAGCCACTTTAATCATGGGAATTGATGGGAAATGATGTAAATATATCACTAGCCACTTTAAACAATGCTACCTTATATAATGTTACTTACCCTACATTGTTCATCTCATATGCATACGTTGATACTGTACTCTATATCATCGTCTGCATCCTTATGTAATACATGTATCACTAGCCACTTTAACTATGCCACTTGGTTTACATACTTATCTCATATGTATATACTGTACTCGATATCATCTACTGTATCTTGCCTATGCTGCTCTGTACCATCACTCATTCATATATCCTTATGTACATATTCTTTATCCCCTTACACTGTGTATGACAGTAGTTTTTTTGGAATTGTTAGTTAGATTACTTGCTCGTTATTACTGCATTGTCGGAACTAGAAGCACAAGCATTTCGCTACACTCGCATTAACATCTGCTAACCATGTGTATGTGACAAATAAAATTTGATTTGATTTTAAGGGCAGTTCTCCTAACTTCAGGTCAACCTGATTAAGGGCAGTTCTCCTAACTTCAGGTCAACCTGATTAAGGGCAGTTCTCCTAACTTCAGGTCAACCTGATTTTAAGGGCAGGTCTCCTAACTTCAGGTCAACCTGATTAAGGGCAGTTCTCCTAACTACAGGTCAACCTGATTAAGGGCAGTTCTCCTAACTACAGGTCAACCTGATTTTAAGGGCAGTTCTCCTAACTTCAGGTCAACCTGATTAAGGGCAGTTCTTGTTTTTTTGCAATTTTTATTTCACCTTTATTTAACCAGGAAGGCTAGTTGAGAACAAGTTCTCATTTACAACTGCGACCTGTCCAAGATAAAGCATAGCAGTGTGAACAGACAACAACACAGAGTTACACATGGAGTAAACAATAAACAAGTCAATGACACAGTAGAAGTCAACCTGAATAAAGGCAGTTCTCTTAACTTCAGGTCCTGAAGGGCACACAGGTGTTAAAACAGGTGCCTATTTGTGTCTTGTTAAAGCTTTTGACATTGACAGATGAGACCAACTCAAGGAACAGAAGTTTGGCCAACCTAAAATGGCAAACGTTAACCTGACAAGCATTTCGCTCTGCAAATCTGTGCACCCAACCAATAAACTTGATTAGAAGTAAACTAGTTGGTTAGTGTTATGCCAAGCAAGTGAACCCACGACCGTGTCCAGTCGATATAAACATACAGTGGTAAGAAAATGTATGTGAACCCTTTGGAATGACCCGGATTTCTGCATAAATTGGTCATAAAATTTGATCTGATCTTAATCTAAGTCACAACAATAGACAAACACAGTGTGCTTAAACTAATAACACACAAATTGTTGTATTTTTCTTGTCTACATTGAATACATCATTTAAACATTCACAGTGTAGGTTAGAAAAAGTATGTGAACCCCTATGCTAATGACTTCTCTAAAAGCTAATTGGAGTCAGGAGTCAGCTAACCTGGAGTTCAATCAATGACACGAGATTGGAGATGCTGGTTAGAGTTGCCCTGCCCTCAAATGTTATGACCAATTTATGCAGAAACCCAGGTATTTCCAAAGGGTTCACATACTTTTTCTTGCATATGTACATTAGCTGGTATGTCTGCGTATGCCGTGTCTTAGGTTGTGCTTATGGCAGTGTTTATGGTTGGAGTTTTCAAGTAAAGTGTCACAATATAATGAGGAATGTGTGATCTCTTACACATAGGGTAGACAAAGCGTGTCTCTGCCTCGGAGGAAGAGGGCGAGACAAGGTCATCGTCACACTCGTTGGAGCTGAACGACCCTGAGTGGTTCCTGCGGCGGGACTTTGTGACGTCATCAGTGGTCGCCATTACGTGTCGTAGGGTGTCGTTAAGGTACCGTTTCAGCAAGCTGCTCTTGTACTTGGGCGGTGGAGAGATGTAGTCGTCACTGTAGGCGGGATCAGTCCTTTTCTCCTGTTTGATGACACTCTTGAGGGAGGGCCTGGAGATCTCTGATTGATTTGCTGGAGTTTGTAAGGGACATTCGTCGTCTGCAACATGGGGGTAAACAAAAAAACATTGGCCTCCATCAATTGGTCTCCAAAAGAGCCTGAATATCTTTCTTTTTTTTTTTTTTTTGGGGGGTAAATCAGGTTTCATATTGTAGATAGATAATCGTCTGCATAATTTCCAATTCCCTTATATATTTTTATGTAAATATATACACACACACACACACACACACGTGTCAAGTTCCTCGGCGTACACATCACTGAAAAACTTAAATATTCCACCCACACAGACAGTGTGGTGAACAATGCACAATTTGGCTTGGCACCTAAAACCCTCACACACATTTACTGATGCACAATTGAGAGCATCCTGTCAGGCTGTATCACCGCCGGGTACAGCAACTGCACCACCCACAACCACAGGGCTCTCCAGAGGGTGGTGTGGTCTGCCCAACGCATCCCTGGGGGCAATCTACCTGCCCTCCAGGACACCCAATGTCACAGGAAATCCAAAAAGATCATCAAGGACAACAATTCCCGAGCCACTGCCTGTTCACCCCACTATCATCCAGAAGGCGAGGTCAGTACAGGTGCATCAAATTTGGGACCGAGAGACTGAAAAGCTAATTCTATCTCAAGGCCATCAGACTGTTAAATAGCCATCACTAGCACATTAGAGGCTGCTGCCCTATATACATAGACTTGAAATCACTGGCCACTTTAATAATGGAACACTAGTCACTTTAATAATGTTTACATATCTTGCATTCCTCATCTTAAATGTATATGCTGTATTCTATGCTATTCAACTGTATCTTAGTCTATGCCGCTCTGACATTGCTTGCCCAATATTTATATATTCTTAATTCCATTCCTTTACTTTAGATTTGTGTGTATTGTTGTAAAATTGTTAGATATTACTTGTTAGATATTACTGCACTGTTAGAGCTAGAAACACAAGCTTTTCGCTACACCTGCAATAACATCTGCTAAACACATTTATGTGACAACTATGATTTGATTTGATCTTTTTAAAAATATTATTTTCGTTTATTATTTTCCCCTAACCCTACCTATATACATTTTATGGACACAGCGTATTTTACATTAGTTATCTTGTTGTTTTTAATTCCACTGTCACTACTTCCGCCGAAGTCGGTCCCTCTCCTTGTTCGGGCGGCGTTTGGCGGTCGACGTCACCGGCCTTCTAGCCACCGCCAATCCACTTTTCATTTTCCATTTGTTTTGTCTTTAATTAACACACCTGATTTCAATCCCACAATTACTTGTTCATTATTTAACCCTCTATTCCCCCAAGTTTTTTTGTGAGTGATTGTTTATTGTATTTTCGGTCTGTCATGGTGTGCGTGTATTTGTTACTTTGTATATTTGACATTTTGAGTAAAAGTATGTTGATTACTCATAGGACATAGGACCCATTACACCCACCCTTCAGCTCCACTCAACCCCTCTCATCGATCCACTCAACCCCTCTCAACGATCCGCTCAACCCCTCTCATCGATCCACTCAACCCCTCTCATCGATCCACTCAACCCCTCTCATCGACCCCCCCAACACCATCCAGTTTTTATTTCTATTTGCCACATATTTTTCAACTGTGCTGTGAAAGTTCTGAACCTTTTTATTCTCATAGTTTACAGATTGTAAATTAAAGATAATTATTTTTGCTAAAAGTATTATTCTATTATTGATCGACTGACTATGACTTTTCAATTGGTACATTGAAAAATCTCTTCCCAACTATTTTGCTATCTATATGGCACAGCTGTCAATTTTTTGGTCCTTAAATTAAACTGGTATACTTTTTTATTTATCACAATTTTTTTTAACCAATTTGGGCTTTAAAACCAGGGCCAATAGGCAAGTTCCTTACTTTTCCCACCTTCCACTTGCCTCTTCCATTTTTGCGGTTTACTCTCTGCGGACACAAAGAAACTCTGGTCTTTATTTATTTTAGTTTGCACCTTATCTTTAACTCTGCGTTGTTGGAAAAGGACCCGTGAAATAAGCATTTCACTGTTAGTCTACAGCTGTTGTCTACGAAGCATGTGACAAATAACATTTTATTTGTTGAAAGGTAATCAACTCTATTACTTATTAACAAAATTACTCAGAGACAGTTGTTTTTGTATAACAGTATTGGCCAGTGTTAATTGTCAACTTTTTACAGAGTTACAGAAACTCTTTAAAAGTGTTAAATCCCTAACACTTTCTTAAGTAAAACATTAACTCTGTGTGGTACGGGACATTAGTTTATGAGTGTTACAATGAACACTTTTAGAGTTGATTTCACACTTGCGTTGATATGTGTAACGCATATTTGTTGGAATTACATCCCCAGCTCTAATCTCGCTTAGTCTACCCGCAGCCCATCTTACCCTCAGAGTTGGTGTCATCACTGCTGACACTAAGTCTCTCAGCGTTGCCCTGAACGTATTTGTTGTAGAGTTTGATACGTAGAGCCCAACTCAGGTCTGGCTGTCTCACTGTGTTCTTCAGCCTCCGCCGGGCATTGGCAAACCAGTTTGAGACCTGCAGCATAAAGAGAAAGAGGAATTCAGGAATTCAGGATCTTCTACTTGTCAACAAATATGTTTTTCACTGACTGGTTTCTACTTCTACTTCCATGGTTCAACCACATGATCGATGAATGACTAACATACCTCAGTTCCCCTGTACTAAAGTCACGTCTCAGTTCCCCTGTACTAAAGTCACATCTCAGTTCCCCTGTACTAAAGTCACGTCTCAGTTCCCCTGTACTAAAGTCACATCTCAGTTCCCCTGTACTAAAGTCACGTCTCAGTTCCCTTGTACTAAAGTCACGTCTCAGTTCCCCTGTACTAAAGTCACATCTCTGCTCACCTGTACTAAAGTCATGTGGGACCCCAGGGCGAGCAGGGTCTTCTCTGTCTTGGTGGGGTAGGGGTTGTCCCTGTGTTGGTACAGCCACTGCTTCAGCGGCCTCGCCATGTCCTGAAGTGCCTGCCGCTTGTAGCGAACTTTGACCCCACCCAGACTAGCCCTGTGTTGAGGTGATATATGATATAAAAATGGATCATTCTCTGACGGGAGATGAGTTGTCATCATGTCATAGTTATTGCAAGGATAGGGTTGCTATACCTAATAGTTCAAGGACGGAGGCCCACATTATTAGCCAAATAATGATTGTTTTGTACAAAACCCCCAATGTTCTGTAAGCAGGCAAACTGGGCAAAAAAATGACCAGCCCATCTGGCATCAAAATTATAGAAATCCTAAATAGTATTTTATACCAATCAAATCATAATGAGCAACTTTTACTGTAATACAGTCATCGTTAATGTTTTCACTTTCAGTAATAAATCATGCCCGAGTATGTATTGTTGGTTACATGATCCATAGGTGTCACTGTTGGGCTGTGGAAGCTACCGAAAGTTGGCTCTCAGTGATGGGAATATGTGGGTCAGGTTCCTTAATAATTAAAGAAGTGTTCTTGTTCTGCAGATATAACCTGGTTCTCCCAATCAATTCAAACGTTTGATCATGGTATCTATTTCCCCTCAATCTGAATAAGTAATGTTATTATATATCTATCTCAGTTTTATTTTACGTATATTTTTGCAGCGTTACATATTACAGACAATTTTATATATATTTAATAAAATATCAACACTGTCTTTTGTATAAAAAAAAATACAAATATAGGACTGCAATGAAGATTATTGAAAATGCATCTCATCAATGTGGGTTTTACTTTTACCTTTAGTAAGTTGTGCTGTATTTGACAAAAAATAAGAGAAAAGGTGCTTACCCGTACCTCCTGTCTACAACAGGGTTGTCTTCTATTGCATCTTGGCACAGTAAGTCTATATGCTGTTCATCTGTTACCAGACAGTCCACATTGCATCTCTCCTCCTCACTCCTGTGTTCCTCCAAAATCTTGTATTGATTTGACCTCTTGACAACTATCTTGTTCATATTTCGAATTGCTCGTTTTATCCAAACAACATCAGGCGCAACTGCAGAAGTTCAAATGCGAATAGATGCAGTAACTTCCCATCCACACTGTGATGTATGTGAGCAGAGGAAGTAACCCAAAGTCTCGGTGCGCTCAGAAGTTAAGCCAATCGAGCCAAACGACAGCCCATCTGGAGGAGCCCGTTGCAACTAGCCCTTTAGGACTCAGTCAATGATGCCAGTCTTGACTTTACCAATGAGAGGGTGTTGTCTGTAGAGTGGAGGATGGATGAACATGTGGAAGCTGCTTAGGCTTCTTTGGGGATTTCAAGTAACCTGCTTTCTTGCGTCTAACTGGCTGTCTCTAGCCTTTTTCAGCATCCAATTACAAGTCAAGAGATCTCTCTGCTCGGTGGAGGGAGCTGCTCATTTGATTCCAGTAGTACCAAGGCTAGTGATGAATACCATGTAACAAGAGCTGTATTCTAGTAGTACCAAGACTAGAGATGAATACCATGTAACAAGAGCAGTATTCTAGTAGTACCAAGACTAGAGATGAATACCATGTAACAAGAGCTGTATTCCAGTAGTACCAAGACTAGAGATGAATACCATGTAACAAGAGCAGTATTCTAGTAGTACCAAGACTAGAGATGTATACCATGTAACAAGAGCAGTATTCCAGTAGTACCAAGGCTAGTGATGAATACCATGTAACAAGAGCAGTATTCCAGTAGTACCAAGGCTAGTGATGAATACCATGTAACAAGAGCAGTATTCCAGTAGTACCAAGACTAGAGATGAATACCATGTAACAAGAGCAGTATTCCAGTAGTACCAAGACTAGAGATGAATACCATGTAACAAGAGCAGTATTGTGATGGGGACCGTGACGAGGATCAGCACATTTTAGGCACTTCACTCTTGAGCTTTTTATTTACATTTGTAAGAGATCCCAATGTTCTGATGCTTTAGTTGTCTGACACATGCACCCAATATATATTTATATATATTTATATATAATTATATATATTTATATATATATATTGCTGCATTCAAATATGGCCGCACTGTACCTATAGATGCACGTTAGAACTAATGCTAAAAGTACATTCTCATAAACCATAAGTCCGATTGACTCCGGATTTGGTATACGGACTCAATAAATTAGCCTCTAATAAATTAGCCTCTAATAAATTAGCCTCTAATAAATTAGCCTCTAATAAATTAGCCTCTAATAAATTAGCCTCTAATAAATTCGCCTCTAATAAATTAGCCTCTAATGAAGTTAAGAATGCCTTCAGTCGTCTGACACATGCACCCGATATTTACTTCGTGAGGATCATGAAACCATGTGGTAAAGCCGTTGTGGCTTTACCACACTCTGCCATGTCAGCAGATATTATAGTTTTTTTTTTACCAAGGGATCTTGTAAATGTATAGGTGTAATGACATGGTTTCTAATGCCCACTGAAACCGCTGTGTTTTATATGACCTCTTACCGGGTCTGTAACTGACGGTCAACGTAGATCTTTCTAAGAGTGAGTTAGTTCGGTTAGGGATTCAAAAGGAAGACAGTAGAAAACAAACCATAATTGCACTAGTAACAATTTAACAGTAACATGTGACAGTCCCACAGTAATTACATAGCAACAGAGATGAGCGGTTGTTGTAAGACTAATAGGCGATTGTTCCTAATTCCAACTTGTAACTAAAGTACTATTTAACCTCGGTGTTACTACACAGGACAGAGCAACTTCAAATGTAAAGTGTTACGAGAGAGAGAGAGAGAGAGAGAGAGAGAGAGAGAGAGAGAGAGAGAGAGAGAGAGAGAGAGAGAGAGAGAGAGAGAGAGAGAGAGAGAGAGAGAGAGAGAGAGAGAGAGAGAGAGAGAGAGAGAGAGAGAGAGAGAGAGAGAGAGAGAGAGAGAGAGAGAGAGAGAGAGAGAGAGAGAAAAATAAATGTAAGTGAGCAAAGAAATTTAACAGCACTTTAATCGATAGTCAACTGTGGGAATGATAAAAACTAACTCTGACAAAAGGCTTTTGACGGTTGCTTTATGAAACTTTTCAGGCTCTGTGCCCAGCACAATCCCTCCAATGAAAAACAGTCAAATATGTGCCTTCAAATACTCCCCAACACAAGGAGAGAATGTGTTGTTCTCAATTTCGAGTCTATATCGCAGACAGTACATATCTTCTACTGCAGTTTTACCATAATATACACTGAAAAAATATATAAACGTAACATGTAAAGTGTTTGGTCCCATGTTTCAGGTGTGGTATACCAAGAAGATGATTAAACAGCTTGATCATTACACAGGTGCACCTTGTCCTGGAGACAATAAAAGGTCACTCTGAAATGTGCAGTTTTGTCACACAACACGATGCAACAGATTTCTCAGGTTTTGAGGTTGCATGCTGACTGCAGGAATTTCCACAAGAGCTGTTGCCAGAGAATTCAATGTTAATTTCTCTACCATAAGCCACCTCCAGTGTTGTTTTAGAGAATTTGGCAGTACACTCAACCGGCCTGACAACCGCAGACGTATGGCGTTGTGTGGAAAAGTGGTTTGCTGATGTCAACGTTGTGAAAAAAGTGCCCAATGGTGGCGATTGTCACGCCCTGGCCATAGAGAGGCGTTTATTCTCTATTTTGGTGTGACTAGGGTGGGCATTCTAGTTTCTTTATTTCTATGTTTTCTGTTTCTATGTTTTGGCCGAGTATGGTTCTCAATCAGGGACAGCTTTCTATCGTTGTCTCTGATTGGGAATCATATTTAGGCAGCCTGTTTTGCCACCTTAGTTGTGGATAGTTGTCTTTGTCAGTGGCCTGTATAGCCAAATTAAGCTTCACGGTTGTTTCCTTATTCTTAGTTTTGTTGGCGAAATTTATAAATAAAAAAGAATGCTGCACCTTGGTCCGGTCATTTCCACCCTGACGACGATCGTGACAGCGATGGGGTTGTGGTATGGGCAGGCATAAGCTACGGACAACGAACACAATTGCATTTTATCGATGGCAATTTGAATGCACAGCGATACCGTGATACTTAATACTTATTTTCCACCATAAATTGCAAATTAATTCATTAAAAATCCTACAATGTGATTTTCTGGATTTTTTTTCCTCATTTTGTCTGTCATAGTTGAAGTGTACCTATTATGAAAATTACAGGCCTCTCTCATCTTTTTAAGTGGGAGAACTTGCACAATTGGTGGCTGACTAAATACTTTTTTGCCCCACTGTATCTGTATTCCCAGCCATGTGAAATCCATAGATTAGGGCCTAATGAATTTATTTCAATTGACTGATTTCCTCATATGAACTGTAACTCGGTCAAATCTTATTTCCAAGAAAACGTCACTGTCTGTATACTACTTGTCCTACTACAGCTGACGTGAAACGGCTGCTTCGTAACACACGTCATAATATAGGTACACTAATGTACTCTTCCTGTGACGCTCAACCACACACAACATTCAGCAGCAACAGAAGTTCGGTTTAATCGTCTCAAAGCTGAAAAACACATGCAGCTTCTCCCAACAGGTACCATGAATTCCACAAATGCATTCCTTAGCGGCGGTGCGAGAATATTTCAGCACATGGTATCACAGCTCATAAATGTCCCTCAGTGATGCATTACACTGCTCTTTCTTCATTCAGTAGCTTGGGGACCTGTAGAATAAAAAACAGTGGGTTATTGACTTTGTCTCATTTAGGTAGCTTGGGGATGTTATATTCTACAATAAAAAAAAAACAGATCAGGTTGGTTTCTCTACTTTCTCGAACCGCCGGTATGCGTTTCAGACCTATCCTGTTCCATTGTTGTGTCAACAGGGTCAGAGTGCATTGAATGGGAATTCTAAAAATGAATTGAGATTAAACATGTTCAATTGCCCTCTATTCTTGCCCTCTATTCTTGCTGTCAAATCTATTGCTTCCGTATGTGTATATTAGATTCCCGGGGTGTATATTAGATTCCAAACAGGGTTAACTTGTTATGGGATCAATATGACAACTACCAGTGAAAATAGAGGGCGCCAAATTCAAACCACAGAAATCTCATAATTACAATTCCTAAAACATACATGTGTCTTATATCATTTTAAAGCTATTCTCGTTCTTAATCCCACCAAAGTGTCTGATTTCAAATAGGCGTTTTAGCGAAAGCACTACAAACGCTTATGTTAGGTCTCCACCAAACCACAATAAGCACAGCCATTTTCCAGTGAAATATAGCATTCACAAAAATCAGAAGAAAATAAAATTAATCACTAACCTTGAATTATCTTCATCAGATGACACTCACAGGACTTCATGTTACACAATACATGCATGTTTTGTTTGATAAAGTTCATATTTATATAAAAAAATCTGGGTCAGATTTCAAAAAAAGTTTACAGAAAAGCAACACATGCAATAAAAAAGGCGCTCAGAACAGAAGCCAAATTAGCCGCCATGTTGGAGTCAACAGAAACCAGAAAATACATGATAAATGTTTCCTTACCTTTGAAGAACTTCATCAGAATGCAGCCCTAGGAATCCCAGGTCCACAATAATTGCTTGATTTTGTTCGAAAATGTCTGTTTATTTATGTCCAATTAGCTACTTTGGTTAGCGCGTTTGGTAAACAATTCCAAAGTCACAAAGCGCGTCCACTATAACGTGACGAAATGTCCAAAAGTTCCGTATCAGTCAGTAGAAACATGTCAAATGATGTACTGAATCAATCTTTAGAATGTTGTTTACATATATCTTGAATAACGTTCCAACCGGAGAATTAGAATGACTTCAGATGAGCGATGGAACGCAGGTGCTTCCCGTGAACGCGCATAGTGAATGCATGGTCAACTCGTGGCAGTGGTAATTATTTCCTGTGTCATTCGACCCCCCTTCACATTAGAGTCATCAGACGAAGTTCTATTGACTGCTGACATCTAGTGGAAGGCGTAGGAAGTGAAAACTCATCCATATCTCGCTGTAATTTCAATGAGAGCTTGGTTGAAGATCTGCCACCCCCAGAAAAAAAACAGGAAGTGGAATTTCTCAGATTTCTATATGAGTTCTGTTATACTCACAGATATATTTCAAACAGTTTTAGAAACTTCAGAGTGTTTTCTATCCAATACTAATAATAATATGCATATATATATTAGCAACTGAGACTGAGGAGCTGGCCGTTTACAATGGGCACCTTTTAATCCAAGCTACTCAATACTGCCCCTGCAGCCATAAAAAGTTAAAACAATTACATCACAATAAAACACAACAAAGACTACATTATAAATAACACAATGCATCAAACAAGACATAATTGCATTATTACTATCTTATTACAAATTAACAATATAGAATCCATAATAACACAATACCACACAGCATTTAGTGTTTTTTAGAACTTTTTGTAAATGTATACAAAACCCATATATATATATAGATATATATATATATATAAATATACACACACACACACACACACATGTAGAGGGCATGTGTTAGTGTGTGTGTGTGTGTATGTGTGTGTGTGTGTGTAGAGTGCATGTGTTACTATGTGTGTGTGTGTGTAGATTGTATATGTGTTAGTATGTGTGTGTGTAGAGGGTATGTGTTAGTGTGTGTGTGTGTGTATTTGTGTGTGTGTATATGTGTATGTGTGTCTGTGTGTGTGTGCATATGTGTGTCTGTGTATGTGTGTGTGTGTATGTGTGTGTAGAGTGTATGTGTTAGTATGTGTGTGTGTATGTGTGTGTGTGTGTATATATATGTATGTAGAGTGCATGTGTTAGTATGTGTGTGTGTGTGTGTGTTTGTGTGTATGTGTATATGTGTGTTTGTGTGTGTGTAGAGTGTATGCATTAGTATGTGTGTGTGGAATTATATATATGTGTGTGTGTGTGTGTGTGTGTGTGTGTGTGTGTGTGTGTGTGTGTGTGTGTGTGTGTGTGTGTGTGTGTGTGTGTGTGTGTATAGAGTGCATGTGTTAGTATGTGTGTGTGTGTAGAGTGTATGTGTTAGTATGTGTGTGTGTGTGTGTGTGTATATGCGTGTGTATATGTGTATATGTGTATGTGTGTTTGTGTGCATATGTGTGTCTGTGTATGTGTCTGTGTATATATGTGTGTAGAGTGTATGTGTTAGTATGTGTGTGTGTATGTGTGTGTGTGTGTATATATATGTATGTAGAGTGCATGTGTTAGTATGTGTGTGTGTGTGTGTGTTTGTGTGTATGTGTATATGTGTGTTTGTGTGTGTGTAGAGTGTATGTATTAGTATGTGTGTGTGGAATTATATATGTGTGTGTGTGTGTGTGTGTGTGTGTGTGTGTGTGTGTGTGTGTGTGTGTGTGTGTGTAGAGTGTATGTGTTAGTATGTGTGTGTGTATATATGTGTGTGTGTGTGTATGTGTGTATATGTATGTGTATGTGTGTGTGTGTGTGTGTGTGTGTGTGTGTGTGTGTGTGTGTGTGTGTGTGTGTGTGTGTGTGTGTGTGTGTGTGTGTGTGTGTGAATATATATGGGTTTTGTATACATTTACAAAAAGTTCTAAAAAACTGTTTTTGCTTTGTTACTATGTGGTATTGTGTGTAGATCTATGAGGGGGGAAAAAGCCATTTAATCTATTTTAGAATATGTCTGTAACGTAACAAAATGTGGTTAAAGTCAAAGGGTCTGAATACTTTCCGAATGCGCTCAGTAAATTAGCCTCTAATGGATTTGAGAATGATTAGTTGCTGCATTCAATTTCGGCTATGCTACACCACTAGATGGGACCATATCCCACCAGGACTATAAGAACTGAACCGATGGACATGGTGCCATGAAATTTGTGTATGTAAACCTTATGTATATGAAGCTGTGTGAATTTAAACTCACTGCAACTTTAGTTGGCTGCACCAGACCAGTTGGTGGCACTATAGATGTCATTGGGACCAGTGGCACCATAGGATGCTAGAGCGATAATTATTGATCAGGTGGACTTTGTCTCATACGAATGAATATCAGATTTAAATGATGCAAACGAAAAATGTTAAATATCTTGTATAGTAGAGCTGTATAAACACACATTTTTGCCCTATTATATGGCCTGAGCATAGTGAAAAATGTATATTTTATTTGGGAAAATAAAAAAACGGAAGTCCTGCTGCTTGCACAGTTAGCGTATTACAGCTGTCTGAATGTATTCACATGTTTTGGAACTCTTTTGGAATGTGATTTATTGAAACAAACATATTTAGACAAAATAAAGTCTAATACACTAATGCAGATTTTTTTTTACAAGTCTAACCATAAACCATTGGTCAAATTGACCCCAGAATTGGTATATAAAGTCAATACAATAAGTAATGACTTTAAGATTGATGACCTGCTGAATCCAAACATAACCAACTTACCGCACTAGACTAAACCTCACTTGCGTCATCCTTGTGGTATTGAGAGATAAACATGGTCATGTTTTCGCTGATTTGAACATAAAGGATGATAGTTCCTACATGATGGAGTTCTTACTTTGTTATCCAACTGATCTTGTGTCCTTTCTGTCATCCTGTGAACCCCGTTCATGGCTGCTCAAAGCTAGATTTAGGATTTGTATCCTCAAATAAAAATTTTACGTTTGACATTTTAGTAATTTAGCACTCTTATCCAGAGCGACTTACAGTTAGTACATTCATTTTAAGATAGTTAGGTGGGACAACCACATGACATTGTATCCTTTTAGCTTGGTAAATATTGTTAGTGTATATTTAATTGTATATTTAACTTTTAAGTTGTGAATCGATTTTATTGTGCAAATCGATGGTTATTATAATCAGTGTACTTTATAAGGCTCATACATGTTTATAACAAGTTATAAAGCAGTATACCTGGATGCTTTAAATAAAGTGTTACCCTGGTCATTCCTTCATTGTACTTCTTTAAAATGGACCATCCGTGAACTGCGAGCCACTGTAATACTAACACAGAATAGAAGGATTTTCATTGAATCGTTACACTCACTCTTGTTATGATGTCAGAGTGTGCCTGCGGATGCTCACAGTGCGATTATAAAATGATATTGCCACGCTGGATGCATCCATGGCTGGTGTCTTGCAGCAAGGCTGCCACAGACAGTGTCCTAAAGTCTACATCAATTGGACGGTCGGCAAGAATATGAACAATAATAAACCACAATCAAATCAGTTAGCCGTTGAAAATGTCCAACAGTAAGCCTGTAACAAATTTCCCTAGTTTACGTTAACACATCATTGCCCATGGAAATAGTTACCATGTTTCCCTCCTAAAGCGCCAGGATTGATATGACCTTTGAATAAAGCCTTCCTCTAGTAATTTCCCCTTCTCTTTGAAAATTCTATTCCAAATTCTCCGTTGTGTGAATATACCTACACAGAGGCACTCCCCTCATGCACCCTCAGACCCTACCTGTCTGTCATCTCCAAAATGAACCCACCCATACTGTTAAACAACTTGGACCATGCTGTTTTGCATAAATGCTTATTAACTGTGATTGTTACTGAAAGTGCTGAAAACAGATTCATAATATGTTGTATTTGTAAAATGTTTTATAATATTTTTTTATTTGAATGCCTCTGGACAATTCAGACATATTTTCATCAAACAATCAAATACTAACTTACTAAATGACTAACTCCTAAGTGAGTATGACCAATAGCCTGCTGTAAAGTAACGTCCGTGATTTGGTCTTCTCAGTCTAATGCCATCTCGTCTCTTTAGTGTGTTCTCTAATAACTCTCTAGAGCCTGAATCCCCAGGAAACACTTAACTACTTTCACTTTTCATCATGCCGGTTTCCTCTTGAAGACATGATGGACACATTTACGCTCTTTCACACCCAATTGACAGTATGGTCCAGAAGAGGATGGAAATTCCCCTGTAAAGGAATGCATCCGTTAAATCGATTTCCAGAAAGATTTACTGGGCGTGTTGTGTGCTTTATGCCATTCTGCTAAATTAGCTGTGAAATCCTGTAATTATCACTGTATCACGAGAAAATGATCAAACTTGACTATCTAGAGGAGGTAAAAGTCGTAACAAGGTTTCCGTAGGTGAACCTGCGGAAGGATCATTTGATGTTGATGATGTGATGTTTGTCAATGATGTGTCACTAATGACCATTTTCAAGGCATTATTTCACATCCTCTGTAACGTTTGAATCATACGGTTGCTTTAACTTTACACATTAACAGACACCTTCTAATTACAGTCATCTTACAACGTAATCCTTTCACATTCAACCACTCCTACCACAACGTCCTTACAATTCAATTGCTATTACAAGATTTGACACTGACCCAACAGATGCAATGAATTTGCTTCATGCATATCTATCCATGTTTCCTTGCTAACGTTTCCCTGTCGAAATAATGTCTTCAATTCATTTAGTTTCACCTAAATTAAGTGTTCACTACACGTCTGCGCACTGTTTTCTCGTTTTATATGTGGTGAGGGTCTGTGTAATATTTGCTCTGGGATACATTGCGAGTTTAATTGAGGTAGTGCAGCTGTCAAAGTAATTACACGCTCCTGTTTGTAACTTGGCAGGGAGAAGGTCTGTGTGGCCACAAGCTTTTGGACATGTGTAATGTTTCGACCCTTGTTGCCAATGTAGAAATGCCAACTTCAAGAAAATAAAATCAGGCACACAGGCGATAGCCACGCGATAGCACTGTTTATGTCTATGTAAGCACTATTTTCAGACAGGAGGCATAGGGATCTGCATTCCTATAGTTCGTTAAGAGCCGTGCTCTGTGACTAACTTGAAGCTGGACTAGTTATTTCACACTGCACTCATACAGTACATAACCATCATATTATTTTACATTTAGCCTAATGAATCAGAGAATGTACTGCATTATTTGTTCTGCTTTGTCTGTTTCCCTTTAAAGTTCTGTACTCCTTCCACGGGACATATCCTCTGTTTTGGAAGGAGAGTCTTAGTCCAGTTTAAAGGGGCAATCTACGATTCAAACAGCAACAAAGTGGTTCACCCAGCCACTTTTTTTTTGTGGGTAAACAGCTGAGGAATGGGGCTGGATAAATGTAACCACTCTCAATGTTGACAACAGTTGGAGGCCATCTACAATTTATCAGTCGTATTTATTTATTATTTTTTACTTATGAAGGATAGAATGGATGCATATTGCACTCTCCCTGCATTTAATCAGTCTCTGTTGGCTGATTCCCACTATAGGGCCAAGCCAAGCCTAGTAGCTGTACTAACCTGGCCTGGCTAGGCATCCCTCAAAGTTGCTGGAACCGAGCTGGAAAGGACAATGCGAAAATAAAATATCAGAGCCAGCTGCAGTACGGTTCAGGTCCCTTCCTAGATTGTGAATCAGACATGTAATGTCCAGGTTCAGCACAAGGTCTCTGTGTTCTGTCCATTCCACAGGAGTCCACTGAGGCTCCTCAGTTGCAAGCTTTTCCAGGTCCTCCCTCAGATCTTGGAATTGCCATGGCGTCCTTGCCATTTGCAACCTTCTCCAATAGGTGGCCTTACTGGCTGTCCATGGCTTCTGCCGAGAAAATCATCTGGTTTCTTCGTCTGCCGAGCCTATCATATCTTCAAATTATTAACCCTTATTTTACCAGGTAAGTTGACTGAGAACACATTCTCATTTACATTAACGACCTGAGGAATAGTTACAGGGGAGAGGAGGGGGGATGAATGAGCCAATTGGAAGCTGGGGATTATTAGTTAGCCATGATGGTATGAAGGCCAGATGGGAATTTAGCCGGGACACAGGGGTTAACACCCCTACTCTTACGATAAGTGCCATGGGTTCTATGGTGATCACAGAGAGTCAGGACACCTGTTTAACGTCCCATCCGAAAGACGTAAAGAAGCTACGCTTCGATTCATCTCTTCTCCGGCCTGGGTCTGGCCACAATACTTCGTCCACATCACAAGATACGTTTTCTCTTGCCAAACATCGAGGGAAGTATCTCCTAGCATGGCGTAACCGACCTTGGACAGAGGCAACCTCTATGTCCCCACATGCGTCCTTCATTGCCCGGAGAAGCGGCATGCGGGCATAGGGTTGGCGATCATACACTTTCCAGTGCCAGGCTGAGAAGAATTCCTCTATGGGATTTAAGAAAAGGTGAATATCGGGGTAGGTACAAAACTAGAAATTGTGGATGGGTGGCAAACCAGTTTTGGACCAGAACAGCCCGGTGAAAACTAACATTGTCCCATAAAACCACAAATCTAGCAGGCTCCTGATCTGGATCAGGGACTAGCATTGTGTAAATTGCATCCAGAAAAGTTGAGCATATGGCCTGTGTTGTACAGACCCAGTGTGGCATTGTGATGGAGGACCCCGTTTTGAGTGATGGCAGCACACATAGTTATATTACCCCCACGCTATCTAGGGACATTGGTAATTGCCCTCTGTCCTATTACATTTCTTCCGCGGCACCTGGTTTGGTGAGGTTGAAGCCAACCTCATCCACATAAATAAATTCATGGCGAATTACATGGGCATCCATCTCCAATACTCTCTGTAACAGACAAAAGGATATACAGATGAGTAAATATGGTATGTCTGAAGTACTGGAAGTAGTGTTGCATACATACCTCTACAAAATCATGTCGCATATTCTTGACTCTGTCAGAGTTTGTCTCAAATGGCACCTTGTAAAGTTGTTTCATCGTCACTCGGTGCCGTTGGAGGATGCGTTGTATGGTCGACAGGATTACAGCATTGATGTTGTTAAATATGGTGTCATTATTCAAGATATGCTCTCTTATCTCTCGAATCCTAATTGCATTGTTGGCCAAAGTTTGGAAAAGGAAAGCAAGTCCCTTCTTGTTAGATTTTTGTGTTTTAGGTAGAGAATTGTGTGTAGTGTTTTGAAAAAAGTGTTTATGCAATTGACAACTGAGTCAAAGGCTGAGAAATAGCTTATGGTTTTGGATATTTGGTGTGTAGTTTTGCACTTTGAGTGAGAGGCTTCAAAAATCATGTGACATGAAAAGATTTTGTGTGTAAGCAGTTGGAAAAAACTGTAAAGCACCAGAAGCACACACATTTGGCCCGATGTCCAATAAATAAGACCAATACATCTCTATCAAAGGAATTAGCTCTTTGACCTGTAATTTACTGGTCTCGGATTGTGATTGGCCTGCTGGCCTCTCACTCACATGACGCTGCAACGTCCAGAAGTACACCTTGTCCACCACAGGCTTGTGCACCGACTCCAGAATTGTCTCGTAGTAGTTCCCTCTGTGCTCCCCACACTCTAGAAACCTGAGATACAGGTATTTTGGTATTTTATTAGAATCCCCATTAGCTGCAGCAGCAGTTACTCTTCCTGGGTTCCACACAAAAACACCAAACGTAATACAGAATGACATAATACAGAACATCATTAGACAAGAACGGCTTAAGGACAGAACTACATACATTAAATATGGGACACTATTTCAAATTGAGACAAACACATATCAACTTAGAAGGGATACTTGCATGCTAAATGGCTGAGATTGACCTGATTGACAAGAATGATAATGTTGTAAAAGTGGCTCCTTGTCCATAGACAAAAAAAAATATGTCAAATCGCTGAACTATTCCTTTAACTTCTTGACGCTACCCATCCCTTAACTTACCTTTTAAGGTTTAATAATATGTCATTCCTGATTAGGAAAACCTCTATCTTCCTGACGCTTGCTACCCGTTTTGGGTTTGAATGAACTATCAACCCTTATACTTGTGTGCTACAGTGCCAGTTGTAACTAAAAGAGGATGGGAAAATGGGAATCCGTCCCAGGGAACACCACATTCCCCCTCCTTTGTTGATTTCCTGTCCTGGTTCAGGATTAGGGAGAGTAATGCCATGAAAACATTGGAATATCAGGATCACTGCTCCTCTTTGACTAACACACAGCAGAGGCCTGACTGTTCCAAAAATATTGGAATGGTAGCGTTTTGTCTAATCTCCCATGTTGCACTTTAAATGGGAACCACCTGCGTGTTTTAATTTTCAATAACTGGAGGCCCGAATGTGTCTTATCCAAGTATTTTGTGAAATGGAACAAATAATCTTTCCCTTCACGTGGTAGCATTGCACCTAGCATACAATTATGCACTGTTGGTTAAACCAGTTGAATGTAATTGAAAATGTAATCTATGTAATCCCAGGAAGTAATTATTTATCATGAGAGGGCAATAAACAATAACTAATAAGGCTGCATTCTCTAAGAAATGTTAAAATCCCACCTTTCTGGTAGTTAGTTATAAATTGCTGAAACAAAACTGTATGAATAAGGCTTGAAGTTATTTATATGCTTTCTAAATATAGTATAATCACATTTTAAAACGATTAACTCTAAGATTGCACCGACATATTTGTATGTTTTCTAAAGAGAGAGAGAGCGAGAGAGAGACACACACACTTCACTCCCCTATCTGATTCATAGTAAAAATGAGCTTGTCTGTTCTGGAAATTTATAGCACCAAGAATTTACTTTGGATGAGAGAGAGAGAGAGAGAGAGAGAGAGAGAGAGAAAAGAGTGTGTGTCTGTATCCGCTAATAAATATCTAAATGAAAACCATAGCAGATAAACATGGCTCATACATCTCCCTCCCCACTGATGACTTCTGGCTATGGATGGAGTCTACATGACATGGCATTAAACAGAAACTGTTGGATAGAGTGGAGTCCAACTCAATTACAGGGTGAAGTCTGGATTCAAACTTTTTTTTCTTTATTTCATCCCTTATGTCTGGATGAATAGCTCGCCTGTCATTATCTGTAATCTTATTCACAAGTCCAGCCAAGAACTGGGTTCAAATAGTAATTGTTTTCTTGCAGAAACTGCACTTTGATTGAGCTTGTCTGGCACAATGGAACCAACGGGATAGTCCCAAAAGTGCAAACACAGCCCATCTAGCGCCCCCAGACGGGTTCAAAAGTAAATGATTCTGTCTGTATGTGACACAAAAGACCGCCTGTCCTCTATCCGGTTACGACCGGGCCAATAAAGATGACATAGCAAAGCCTTTGCCTGAACCCCATAAGGAGAGACATGGTAAAAGATACATCGACCAGAATAGCTTCAGGCCGTAGGAAAACTCTGAAGGTGGTCTCCTCAGTACAGTTTGTCATCTGTCTTAGAAGGTTTACATTAGTATGAAAGGAGAGAAAGCGAGTGATTTTGGATCTGACCAGAGCTAAAACTATACACCTAGTGTACAAAACATTAGGAACACCTTCCTAGTATTGAGTTGTATGCCCTTTGACACTCAGTACAGCCTCAATTCTTTGTGGCAATGCACGGACTCCACATTCCACAGGGATGCTGGCCAATGACGACTCCAATGCTTCCCACAGTGGTGTCAAGTTTGCTGGATGTCTTTTGGGTGGTGGACCATTGTTGATGCACACGGGAAACTGTTGAGTGTGAATAACCCAGCAGCATTGCAGTTCTTGACACACTTAAACCGGTGCGCCTGGCACCTACTACCATACCCCGTTCAAAGGCACTTAAATCTTGTCTTGCCCATTCACCCTCTGAATGGCACACATACCCAATCCATATTTAAATTGTTTCTGGGCTTAAAAATCATTCTTTAACCTGTCTCCTCCCCTTTATCTATACTGATTGAAGTCAATTTAAGAAGTGACATCAATAAGGGATAATAGCTTTCACCTGGATAGTCCATATTGTGGAAAGAGCAGGTTGTCCTTAATGTTTTGTCCACTCAGTGTATTTCCATGTTTAATTTTTTTAACTAGGCAAGTCGGTTAAGAACAAATTCTTATTTACAATGACGGCTGAGCCAATTGTGTGCCGCCCTATGCTACTCCCAATCACAGCCGGATGTGATTCAGCCTGGATTCGAACCAGGAAATATAGTGACATCTCTTGCACTGAGGTGCAGTGCCTTAGGACCGCTGCACCACTCGGGAGCAAGTACTTGGTGAAAATATGTCATGGAAAGAACAGGTGTTCTTAATGTTTTGTCCACTCAGTGTACATCAGAGTGTAATGTAAGAACGATGGCAGTCATGGGAACGGACAGGAAAAGGTGATCAACACCTAAAGTATGACAAGACAAATGAGATAAAATGAGGTAAGATTTAAACACCGAAGATGACCGTAGAAGCTTGAGGTCAGGGCTCTGTGCAGACCAGTCAAGTTCTTCCACACTGATCTCGACAAAACCATTTCTGATGGACCTCGCTTTGTGCATGGCGGCATTGTCATGCTGAAACAGGAAAGGGCCTTCCCTAAACTGTTGCCACAAAGTTGGAAGCTAAGAATCGTCTAGAATGTAATTGTATGCAGTAGCTAGGGCTGGGCCATATGGCCAAGATATAATTTCACGGTATTTTATGTTTTTGATTAATAAAAGTTCTACATTTGCTTTATGAGTAGTGACCTTAGGGTGGCAACACATATATTCTACATTATTTCAATGGGTCTTTCTCCATTCTGATTGGTTTATACTGTTCAATTCAACTTCAACCTAAAACAATTTCCTGCATTTCCTGCACTCATTTGAGATAATTTCCACACTGCCACGATACGGGCAAAAAATACTAGGCCTTATTTTTAACCAAATGTTGCAATTGCGATTTAGATCAAAACCCTTGGGTGAACTTTTGGAATCATGGAAATAGAAGGTTTATTATAATTCTATAGTTAGAATATAAATAATAGTGGGCACTTTGATTACAGTGTTGTTTGACATGACAACGAATGAAAACGTCAAGGAAGAGTTATCGTGACAGGGTAGGAACCAAAGTGATGTTCAGTGTTTCTTAGGGGACCCTATAATCTTGGGCTACATTTAATCTTTATTCATATAGCCAACATATTCATGCTTCGCCTATTCCTCTTTGATATAGAAGATACTGTTGCACAAACAACATGCTGATTTAAGCCTCCACCACTATTGGTATCAGGCTGTATTAGCTAGCTACGTTTACTCTGACTCAGTACTTTTATTTTAGCTAGCTAACTAGTGATTAGCATTAGTGGCTAACACGATTTAGCTTAACTTGCTAAGAAAATACAAACTAGCTGTTTGCAGATGTAAGAAACACAAACTAATATTGTAATTATAGGATGCTTGTAGATTAATATTAAGATGAAAGTGGAAACAACATTGTTGCATGTGCTGCGTTGACCATGCAGACTGAAAGCAAGTGTCTCATGGTCAAGCAACAACAAGAGAGAGAGCGAGAGAGAGAGAGAGAGCTACAGATAGAGAGAGAGAGAGCTACAGAGAGAGAGAGAGAGCTACAGAGAGAGAGCGAGATAGAGAGAAAGAGAGCTACAGAGAGAAAGAGAGCTACAGAGAGAGAGAGAGAGAGCTACAGAGAGAGAGAGAGAGAGAGAGAGAGAGAGAGAGAGAGAGAGAGAGAGAGAGAGAGAGAGAGAGAGAGAGAGAGAGAGAGAGAGAGAGAGAGAGAGAGAGAAGAGAGAGAGAGAGAGAGAGAGAGAGAGAGAGAGAGAGAGAGAGAGAGAGAGAGAATTTTTTTTCCTAATTTTGTCTGTCATAGTTGAAGTGTACCTATGATGAAAATTACAGGCCTCTCTCATCTTTTTAAGTGGGAGAACTTGCACAATTGGTGGCTGACTAAATACTTTTTTGCCCCACTGTATGTGGGTATCTATTCAAATATGTGGGTGTCTATTCAAATGCGCGGGTATCTATTCAAATACGCGGGTATCTATTCAAATACACGGGTATCTATTCAAATATGTGGGTATCTATTATTCTCGTGATCTTGCTGCTTGAAACCTAATAATGCACCTGTGTCCCTGAACAATGATCAGACACCCATGGTTTCGACTACTCCTTCTGGGAAATGCTTTTTAAGTTTGGATTAACTATCTCTGTCACACACACACACACACACACACACACACACACACACACACACACACACACACACACACACACACACACACACACACACACACACACACACACACACACACACACACACACACACACACCGACATCAAACACATTGAAGGGATCTTGAGAAATGGGATAAATTATATCTGGCTGTTCAAACCTCGTTGGCTTTCCTCGGCTTCCTCTATAACTCTTTGGACCACATACTGATTGAATAATCTGATTTGTAAATAGAGCTGCCATATGGAAGTTCGGGCAAATGCCAGACGGGCTGGTACATATTTGGGCCTGTCTAAAAATGGGCCGATGTCCGGGTCGATTTCTGGTTCCAGTTCGTTTCTGGTTCAGACCCTGCATGGTCTTTACATTCCGTGTCTGGATCTTATTGAGAGTAAGGAGTTGATACCTTTTCCAGGGTTAGGGATGGGGAAAACGTAACATCTCACCGATGTGGATTCCAGTAATGGCTCCATAGTCTGCACCACTGGATAGATAGAGAGAGCAGGACACTGGAGAGCGATAGAGCGAGAGAGAGCGAGAGAGAGAGCGAGCAGAGAGAGAGAGAGAGAGAGACCTACAGAGAGAGAGAGCTACAGAGAGAGAGAGACAGAGCGAGAGAGAGAGAGAGCGAGAGAGAGAGAGCTACAGAGGGAGAGAGAGAGCTAGAGAGAGAGAGAGAGAGAGAGCTACAGAGAGAGAGAGAGAGAGAGAGAGAGAGAGAGCAGGACAGGAGAGAGAGATAAAGAGAGATCAGGAAACGGGAGGGAGAAGGAAACGAGCAGGAGAGAGTAAGAAACTGGAGAGAGAGCGAGAGCAGGACACGGGAGAGGGAAAGAGACATAGAGAGAGAGAGAAGGAAACTGGAGAGAGGAAACTGGGGAGAAGGAAACTGGAGAGAGAGAGAGGAAAGAGAAGGAAACTGGAGAGAGAGAGAGAGAGAGAGAGAGAGAGAGAGAGAGAGAGAGAGAAGGAAACTGGAGAAGAGAGAAGGAAACTGGAGAATGAGAGAAGGAAACTGGAGAATGAGAGAAGGAAACTGGAGAGAGAGAGAGAGGTTTCACTGTAAAACTGAATGTGTAAACTTGGCAGGAGGAAACCTAAACAGTATATTTGACCTCTCAGATTCTCTATCAAATCTAAAAATGTCAAGCAGACAACCTATGATGATTAATAACAATGACAAATGGTTTAATGAGGAATGCAAAAACCTAAGAAAGAAACTGAGAATCCTGTCCAACCAAAAACAGTCTGCAGCACCCGGCCTCACCCTACTAGAATCAGAAGTCAAATGTCTACTGTTTGCTGATGATCTGGTACTTCTGTCCCCAACCAAGGAGGGCCTACAGCAACACCTAGATCTTCTGCATATATTCTGTCAGACCTGGGCCCTGACAGTAAGTCTCAGTAAGACAAAAATAATGGACCAGGACCACGAATACAAATTACATCTAGACACTGTTGCCCTAGAGCATACAAAATCAGCGCCACAGGTAACTTCCACAAAGCTGTGAACGATCTGAGAGACAAGACAAGAAGGGCCTTCTATGCCATCAGGAACATAAAATTTGGCATACCAATTAGGATCTGGCTTAAAATACTTGAATCAGTTGTAAAACCCATTGCCCTTTATGGTTGTGAGGTCTGGGGTCCACTCACCAACCAATAATTCACAAAGTGGGACCAACACCAAATTAAGACTCTGCATGCAGAATTCCTCAAAAATATCCTTTGTGTACTATGTAAAACACCAAATAATGCAAGCAGAGCAGAATTAGTCAGATACCCACTAATTATCCAAATCTAGAAAATAGCAGTTAAATTCTAGAACCACCTAAAAGGAAGTGATTCCTAAACCTTCCATAACAAAGCCATCATCTACGGAGAGATTAACCTGGAGAAAAGTTCCCTAAGCAAGCTGGTCCTGGGGCTCTGTTCACAAACACAAATAGACCCCACAGAGCCCCAGGAGAGTAACCCAATTAGACGCAACCAAATGATGAGAAAACAAAAACATAATTACTTGACACATTGGAATTGACAAAAAAACATACCAAACTAGAATGCTATTTGTCCCTAAACAGAGAGTACAGTGGCAGAATACCTGACCACTGTGACTGACCCAAACTTAAGGAAAGTTTTGACTATGTACTGACTCAGTGAGCATAGCCTTGCTATTGAGAAAGGCTGCCGTAGGCAGACCTGGCTCTCAAGATAAGACAGGCCAGGTGCAGTCCAGAAGACAGGCCAGACACATATTTCCCTCAGATTACACAGACCCACAAAGACTTCAAAAACAAATCAAATTATGATGAACTCCCATATCTATCAGGTGAAATACCACAGTGTGCCATCACAGCAGCAAGATTTCACTTGCTTTGGCAATGTAAACATATGTTTTCCATGCCAAGAAAGCCCTTACATGGAATTGAATTGAGCTACAGAGAGAGATAGAGAGAGAGAGATACAGAGAGAGAAGGAGGGAGAGAGAGATACAGAGAAAGATACAGAGAGAGAGAGCTATAGAGAGAGAGCTACAGAGATAGGGTTATACAATGGGGCAAAAAGGAATTTAGTCAGCAACCAATTGTGCAAGTTCTCCCACTTAAAAAGATGAGAGAGGCCTGTAATTTTCATCATAGGTACACTTCAACTATGACAGACAAAATGAAGAAAAAAAATCCAGAAAACCTCTCTCATCTTTTTAAGTGGGAGAACTTGCACAATTGGTGGCTGACTAAATACTTTTTTGCCCCACGGTATATAGAGAGAGATACAGAGAGAGGGATACAGAGAGTGATACAGAGAGAGAGATACAGAGAGTGATACAGAGAGAGAGAGCTACAGAGAGTGATACAGAGAGGGAGAGAGAGAGAGATACAGAGAGGGAGAGAGAGAGAGATACAGAGAGGGAGAGAGAGAGAGCTACAGAGAGAGAGAGCTACAGAGAGAGAGAGCTACAGAGAGAGAGAGAGATACAGAGAGATACAGAGAGATACAGAGAGGGAGAGATACAGAGAGCTACAGAGAGAGAGAGCTACAGAGAGAGAGAGCTACAGAGAGAGAGAGAGAGATACAGAGAGATACAGAGAGGGAGAGAGCTACAGAGAGCTACAGAGAGAGAGATGGGGAATGAAAAAGTGAGGGCCAGAAAGATAGAGATGCAAGTCTGCTCACCATTTGCTGCTCCCAATAAGCAAACTTCTAATACAGCCATGAATATTGATGATATTACCCTGGTCCATGAATATAGATTATTACCCCGGCCCATGAATATGGATTATTACCCTGGTCCATGAATATTGATGATATTACCCTGGTCCATGAATATTGATGATATTACCCTGGTCCATGAATATTGATGATATTACCCTGGTCCATGAATATTGATGATATCACCCTGGTCCATGAATATAGATTATTACCCTGGTCCATGAATATTGATCATTACCCTGGACCATGAATATAGATTATTACCCTGGACCATGAATATAGATTATTACCCTGGACCATGAATGTAGATTATTACCCTGGACCATGAATATAGATTATTACCCTGGACCATGAATATTGATGATATTACCCTGGTCCATGAATATAGATTATTACCCTGGACCATGAATATAGATTATTACCCTGGACCATGAATATTGATGCTATTACCCTGGCCGTAAATGTCACTTAATTCCAGCCAATTTGTTTGAGACAAAACCATTTTGGCAGTGTGCGACAGACAGAATCACACAGCTGGAGAGGTTATTCCACAGTGTTTTCACCAGATGTTATCAATGGAAACACAGCATCTCATGTCGTTACCTACAATCAGGTCACGCTAGGATGAAGCACTTTGCATTACGGCTCAGGAACAATGGCGGCATATTGCATCAGTAAAAACAGACCCGGTCAAAAAAGGTCAGTCCTAACGTTCCATTTAAGGTTGGTTATACCAATCAGCCTGTACAAAGCTATGTTTTCTGTTATTGTCTGAAAACACCATCCAACCTCGATCGCACACACACACACACACACACACACACACACACACACACACACACACACACACGCAAACAGAAATACGCACACACAGACACGCACATGCACACACACACACACACACAAACACACAAGAATGTTGTAACTCTGCAATGTGTCACTGTAGATATATGGCCTCAAAGATATGGAAGAATTGACTGTCCAAAGCCTGGGATTGGAGAGACTGCAGCCACAAAGGTGATCCAGGGTTTTCTAGAACCCTGTTCCGTATGTTGTCGTTCCATATTTTGTCCTGACTACACCTTCACTTGTGTGGCTTCCATGGAATACAGTAGGTTGTGCGACTACAATCTCAGCACCAAGAACTAAACCAGCTACTAAGGCTGTAACGAGACGAGGCTACAATTAATTGACAATTGGACTGTTCTTAAAAGCTATTCTCTGTGGCTTTAACCTTCAGCATGTCCCATATTGTTGCACTGCTGATCTGACAAGTATCAGACCTATCACTGTGGCAGTCAAGTATCGGTTATAAAATGTCATTCTGATTTCTTATCTGAAATTATACATGTGTTCATAGAATTTTTCACAAAGGACAATGCCAAATACAACATGAGCACAATCCTAACTTAGTTTCTGGGCCTGAGTAACAGGCAGTTTACTTAGGGAACGTTTCTCATCCAGGTGTCAAAAAACTGCCCCCAAGCATACATTAAACTACCTGTTCGAAGACTGACAATCACATGATTTCATTTAGGATTTTGCAGTGTGCCAGGTGTTTGTGAGAGACAATTTTCATCAAAAGCAGAATTGGTTTGTTCGTTTCCGTGCGAGATTAGTACTGTAAAGCCACATTGGTACTTGTGCTGATTTACTGAGTAAAGGCGGCAGAGATTGCACACATAAAAGCCATGACCACGACGTGAGTTGAACACGCAGCCTTCTGATCTGGAGTCAGACGCGCTACCATTGCGCCACGAGGTCTTTTACTGCAAACATTCTTGGAGAGGATGCCTAATTCAGATTTTGATGACTGTATAATTTGGAATGGAGGCCTGGTTCTATGGGGAAATGAACTATCTGACAATGCCACCTCCATCAGCACGTGCCTCTGCCCGACAGGTTAAGTGTATGAAAACAAGCCTGAAACAATGTCTAAAGACTGTTGGCATCTAGTGGTAGCCATAGGAACTGCAATCTGGGTCCTAACCCATTAGAAACTCAATAGGCATTCAATTGAAAACTACCCACATCAAAAAACATCCCACCTCCTGGATACATTTTCCTCAGGTTTCCGCCTGCCATATCAGTTCTGTTATACTCAGAGACATTATTTTAACAGTTTTGGAAACTTTAGAGTGTGTTCTATCCAAATCTACCATTTATATGCATATCCTAGTTTCTGGGCCTGAGTAACAGGCAGTTTACTTAGGGAACGTTTCTCATCCAGGTGTCAAAAAACTGCCCCCAAGCATACATTAAACTACCTGTTCGAAGACTGACAATCACATGATTTCATTTAGGATTTTGCAGTGTGCCAGGTGTTTGTGAGAGACAATTTTCATCAAAAGCAGAATTGGTTTGTTCGTTTCCGTGCGAGATTAGTACTGTAAAGCCACATTGGTACTTGTGCTGATTTACTGAGTAAAGGCGGCAGAGATTGCACACATAAAAGCCATGACCACGACGTGAGTTGAACACGCAGCCTTCTGATCTGGAGTCAGACGCGCTACCATTGCGCCACGAGGTCTTTTACTGCAAACATTCTTGGAGAGGATGCCTAATTCAGATTTTGATGACTGTATAATTTGGAATGGAGGCCTGGTTCTATGGGGAAATGAACTATCTGACAATGCCACCTCCATCAGCACGTGCCTCTGCCCGACAGGTTAAGTGTATGAAAACAAGCCTGAAACAATGTCTAAAGACTGTTGACATCTAGTGGTAGCCATAGGAACTGCAATCTGGGTCCTAACCCATTAGAAACTCAATAGGCATTCAATTGAAAACTACCCACATCAAAAAAAATCCCACCTCCTGGATACATTTTCCTCACGTTTCCGCCTGCCATATCAGTTCTGTTATACTCAGAGACATTATTTTAACAGTTTTGGAAACTTTAGAGTGTGTTCTATCCAAATCTACCATTTATATGCATATCCTAGTTTCTGGGCCTGAGTAACAGGCAGTTTACTTAGGGAACGTTTCTCATCCAGGTGTCAAAAAACTGCCCCCAAGCATACATTAAACTACCTGTTCGAAGACTGACAATCACATGATTTCATTTAGGATTTTGCAGTGTGCCAGGTGTTTGTGAGAGACAATTTTCATCAAAAGCAGAATTGGTTTGTTCGTTTCCGTGCGAGATTAGTACTGTAAAGCCACATTGGTACTTGTGCTGATTTACTGAGTAAAGGCGGCAGAGATTGCACACATAAAAGCCATGACCACGACGTGAGTTGAACACGCAGCCTTCTGATCTGGAGTCAGACGCGCTACCATTGCGCCACGAGGTCTTTTACTGCAAACATTCTTGGAGAGGATGCCTAATTCAGATTTTGATGACTGTATAATTTGGAATGGAGGCCTGGTTCTATGGGGAAATGAACTATCTGACAATGCCACCTCCATCAGCACGTGCCTCTGCCCGACAGGTTAAGTGTATGAAAACAAGCCTGAAACAATGTCTAAAGACTGTTGGCATCTAGTGGTAGCCATAGGAACTGCAATCTGGGTCCTACCACTAGAAACTCAATAGGCATTCAATTGAAAACTACCCACATCAAAAAAAAAATCCACCTCCTGGATACATTTTCCTCAAGTTTTTGCCTGCCATATCAGTTCTGTTATACTCAGAGACATTATTTTAACAGTTTTGGAAACTTTAGAGTGTGTTCTATCCAAATCTACCATTTATATGCATATCCTAGTTTCTGGGCCTGAGTAACAGGCAGTTTACTTAGGGAACGTTTCTCATCCAGGTGTCAAAAAACTGCCCCCAAGCATACATTAAACTACCTGTTCGAAGACTGACAATCACATGATTTCATTTAGGATTTTGCAGTGTGCCAGGTGTTTGTGAGAGACAATTTTCATCAAAAGCAGAATTGGTTTGTTCGTTTCCGTGCGAGATTAGTACTGTAAAGCCACATTGGTACTTGTGCTGATTTACTGAGTAAAGGCGGCAGAGATTGCACACATAAAAGCCATGACCACGACGTGAGTTGAACACGCAGCCTTCTGATCTGGAGTCAGACGCGCTACCATTGCGCCACGAGGTCTTTTACTGCAAACATTCTTGGAGAGGATGCCTAATTCAGATTTTGATGACTGTATAATTTGGAATGGAGGCCTGGTTCTATGGGGAAATGAACTATCTGACAATGCCACCTCCATCAGCACGTGCCTCTGCCCGACAGGTTAAGTGTATGAAAACAAGCCTGAAACAATGTCTAAAGACTGTTGGCATCTAGTGGTAGCCATAGGAACTGCAATCTGGGTCCTAACCCATTAGAAACTCAATAGGCATTCAATTGAAAACTACCCACATCAAAAAAAAAATCCACCTCCTGGATACATTTTCCTCAAGTTTTTGCCTGCCATATCAGTTCTGTTATACTCAGAGACATTAAACAGTTTTGGAAACTTTAGAGTGTGTTCTATCCAAATCTACCATTTATATGCATATCCTAGTTTCTGGGCCTGAGTAACAGGCAGTTTACTTAGGGAACGTTTCTCATCCAGGTGTCAAAAAACTGCCCCCAAGCATACATTAAACTACCTGTTCGAAGACTGACAATCACATGATTTCATTTAGGATTTTGCAGTGTGCCAGGTGTTTGTGAGAGACAATTTTCATCAAAAGCAGAATTGGTTTGTTCGTTTCCGTGCGAGATTAGTACTGTAAAGCCACATTGGTACTTGTGCTGATTTACTGAGTAAAGGCGGCAGAGATTGCACACATAAAAGCCATGACCACGACGTGAGTTGAACACGCAGCCTTCTGATCTGGAGTCAGACGCGCTACCATTGCGCCACGAGGTCTTTTACTGCAAACATTCTTGGAGAGGATGCCTAATTCAGATTTTGATGACTGTATAATTTGGAATGGAGGCCTGGTTCTATGGGGAAATGAACTATCTGACAATGCCACCTCCATCAGCACGTGCCTCTGCCCGACAGGTTAAGTGTATGAAAACAAGCCTGAAACAATGTCTAAAGACTGTTGGCATCTAGTGGTAGCCATAGGAACTGCAATCTGGGTCCTAACCCATTAGAAACTCAATAGGCATTCAATTGAAAACTACCCACATCAAAAAAAAATCCCACCTCCTGGATACATTTTCCTCAAGTTTTTGCCTGCCATATCAGTTCTGTTATACTCAGAGACATTATTTTAACAGTTTTGGAAACTTTAGAGTGTGTTCTATCCAAATCTACCATTTATATGCATATCCTAGTTTCTGGGCCTGAGTAACAGGCAGTTTACTTAGGGAACGTTTCTCATCCAGGTGTCAAAAAACTGCCCCCAAGCATACATTAAACTACCTGTTCGAAGACTGACAATCACATGATTTCATTTAGGATTTTGCAGTGTGCCAGGTGTTTGTGAGAGACAATTTTCATCAAAAGCAGAATTGGTTTGTTCGTTTCCGTGCGAGATTAGTACTGTAAAGCCACATTGGTACTTGTGCTGATTTACTGAGTAAAGGCGGCAGAGATTGCACACATAAAAGCCATGACCACGACGTGAGTTGAACACGCAGCCTTCTGATCTGGAGTCAGACGCGCTACCATTGCGCCACGAGGTCTTTTACTGCAAACATTCTTGGAGAGGATGCCTAATTCAGATTTTGATGACTGTATAATTTGGAATGGAGGCCTGGTTCTATGGGGAAATGAACTATCTGACAATGCCACCTCCATCAGCACGTGCCTCTGCCCGACAGGTTAAGTGTATGAAAACAAGCCTGAAACAATGTCTAAAGACTGTTGGCATCTAGTGGTAGCCATAGGAACTGCAATCTGGGTCCTAACCCATTAGAAACTCAATAGGCATTCAATTGAAAACTACCCACATCAAAAACATCCCACCTCCTGGATACATTTTCCTCAGGTTTCCGCCTGCCATATCAGTTCTGTTATACTCAGAGACATTATTTTAACAGTTTTGGAAACTTTAGAGTGTGTTCTATCCAAATCTACCATTTATATGCATATCCTAGTTTCTGGGCCTGAGTAACAGGCAGTTTACTTAGGGAACGTTTCTCATCCAGGTGTCAAAAAACTGCCCCCAAGCATACATTAAACTACCTGTTCGAAGACTGACAATCACATGATTTCATTTAGGATTTTGCAGTGTGCCAGGTGTTTGTGAGAGACAATTTTCATCAAAAGCAGAATTGGTTTGTTCGTTTCCGTGCGAGATTAGTACTGTAAAGCCACATTGGTACTTGTGCTGATTTACTGAGTAAAGGCGGCAGAGATTGCACACATAAAAGCCATGACCACGACGTGAGTTGAACACGCAGCCTTCTGATCTGGAGTCAGACGCGCTACCATTGCGCCACGAGGTCTTTTACTGCAAACATTCTTGGAGAGGATGCCTAATTCAGATTTTGATGACTGTATAATTTGGAATGGAGGCCTGGTTCTATGGGGAAATGAACTATCTGACAATGCCACCTCCATCAGCACGTGCCTCTGCCCGACAGGTTAAGTGTATGAAAACAAGCCTGAAACAATGTCTAAAGACTGTTGGCATCTAGTGGTAGCCATAGGAACTGCAATCTGGGTCCTAACCCATTAGAAACTCAATAGGCATTCAATTGAAAACTACCCACATCAAAAAAATCCCACCTCCTGGATACATTTTCCTCAGGTTTTGCCTGCCATATCAGTTCTGTTATACTCAGAGACATTATTTTAACAGTTTTGGAAACTTTAGAGTGTGTTCTATCCAAATCTACCATTTATATGCATATCCTAGTTTCTGGGCCTGAGTAACAGGCAGTTTACTTAGGGAACGTTTCTCATCCAGGTGTCAAAAAACTGCCCCCAAGCATACATTAAACTACCTGTTCGAAGACTGACAATCACATGATTTCATTTAGGATTTTGCAGTGTGCCAGGTGTTTGTGAGAGACAATTTTCATCAAAAGCAGAATTGGTTTGTTCGTTTCCGTGCGAGATTAGTACTGTAAAGCCACATTGGTACTTGTGCTGATTTACTGAGTAAAGGCGGCAGAGATTGCACACATAAAAGCCATGACCACGACGTGAGTTGAACACGCAGCCTTCTGATCTGGAGTCAGACGCGCTACCATTGCGCCACGAGGTCTTTTACTGCAAACATTCTTGGAGAGGATGCCTAATTCAGATTTTGATGACTGTATAATTTGGAATGGAGGCCTGGTTCTATGGGGAAATGAACTATCTGACAATGCCACCTCCATCAGCACGTGCCTCTGCCCGACAGGTTAAGTGTATGAAAACAAGCCTGAAACAATGTCTAAAGACTGTTGGCATCTAGTGGTAGCCATAGGAACTGCAATCTGGGTCCTAACCCATTAGAAACTCAATAGGCATTCAATTGAAAACTACCCACATCATCAAAAAAACATCCCACCTCCTGGATACATTTTCCTCAGTTTTTGCCTGCCATATCAGTTCTGTTATACTCAGAGACATTATTTTAACAGTTTTGGAAACTTTAGAGTGTGTTCTATCCAAATCTACCATTTATATGCATATCCTAGTTTCTGGGCCTGAGTAACAGGCAGTTTACTTAGGGAACGTTTCTCATCCAGGTGTCAAAAAACTGCCCCCAAGCATACATTAAACTACCTGTTCGAAGACTGACAATCACATGATTTCATTTAGGATTTTGCAGTGTGCCAGGTGTTTGTGAGAGACAATTTTCATCAAAAGCAGAATTGGTTTGTTCGTTTCCGTGCGAGATTAGTACTGTAAAGCCACATTGGTACTTGTGCTGATTTACTGAGTAAAGGCGGCAGAGATTGCACACATAAAAGCCATGACCACGACGTGAGTTGAACACGCAGCCTTCTGATCTGGAGTCAGACGCGCTACCATTGCGCCACGAGGTCTTTTACTGCAACATTCTTGGAGAGGATGCCTAATTCAGATTTTGATGACTGTATAATTTGGAATGGAGGCCTGGTTCTATGGGGAAATGAACTATCTGACAATGCCACCTCCATCAGCACGTGCCTCTGCCCGACAGGTTAAGTGTATGAAAACAAGCCTGAAACAATGTCTAAAGACTGTTGGCATCTAGTGGTAGCCATAGGAACTGCAATCTGGGTCCTAACCCATTAGAAACTCAATAGGCATTCAATTGAAAACTACCCACATCAAAAAACATCCCACCTCCTGGATACATTTTCCTCAGGTTTCCGCCTGCCATATCAGTTCTGTTATACTCAGAGACATTATTTTAACAGTTTTGGAAACTTTAGAGTGTGTTCTATCCAAATCTACCATTTATATGCATATCCTAGTTTCTGGGCCTGAGTAACAGGCAGTTTACTTAGGGAACGTTTCTCATCCAGGTGTCAAAAAACTGCCCCCAAGCATACATTAAATTAAACTACCTCGAAGACTGACAATCACATGATTTCATTTAGGATTTTGCAGTGTGCCAGGTGTTTGTGAGAGACAATTTTCATCAAAAGCAGAATTGGTTTGTTCGTTTCCGTGCGAGATTAGTACTGTAAAGCCACATTGGTACTTGTGCTGATTTACTGAGTAAAGGCGGCAGAGATTGCACACATAAAAGCCATGACCACGACGTGAGTTGAACACGCAGCCTTCTGATCTGGAGTCAGACGCGCTACCATTGCGCCACGAGGTCTTTTACTGCAAACATTCTTGGAGAGGATGCCTAATTCAGATTTTGATGACTGTATAATTTGGAATGGAGGCCTGGTTCTATGGGGAAATGAACTATCTGACAATGCCACCTCCATCAGCACGTGCCTCTGCCCGACAGGTTAAGTGTATGAAAACAAGCCTGAAACAATGTCTAAAGACTGTTGGCATCTAGTGGTAGCCATAGGAACTGCAATCTGGGTCCTAACCCATTAGAAACTCAATAGGCATTCAATTGAAAACTACCCACATCAAAAAACATCCCACCTCCTGGATACATTTTCCTCAGGTTTCCGCCTGCCATATCAGTTCTGTTATACTCAGAGACATTATTTTAACAGTTTTGGAAACTTTAGAGTGTGTTCTATCCAAATCTACCATTTATATGCATATCCTAGTTTCTGGGCCTGAGTAACAGGCAGTTTACTTAGGGAACGTTTCTCATCCAGGTGTCAAAAAACTGCCCCCAAGCATACATTAAACTACCTGTTCGAAGACTGACAATCACATGATTTCATTTAGGATTTTGCAGTGTGCCAGGTGTTTGTGAGAGACAATTTTCATCAAAAGCAGAATTGGTTTGTTCGTTTCCGTGCGAGATTAGTACTGTAAAGCCACATTGGTACTTGTGCTGATTTACTGAGTAAAGGCGGCAGAGATTGCACACATAAAAGCCATGACCACGACGTGAGTTGAACACGCAGCCTTCTGATCTGGAGTCAGACGCGCTACCATTGCGCCACGAGGTCTTTTACTGCAAACATTCTTGGAGAGGATGCCTAATTCAGATTTTGATGACTGTATAATTTGGAATGGAGGCCTGGTTCTATGGGGAAATGAACTATCTGACAATGCCACCTCCATCAGCACGTGCCTCTGCCCGACAGGTTAAGTGTATGAAAACAAGCCTGAAACAATGTCTAAAGACTGTTGGCATCTAGTGGTAGCCATAGGAACTGCAATCTGGGTCCTAACCCATTAGAAACTCAATAGGCATTCAATTGAAAACTACCCACATCAAAAAACATCCCACCTCCTGGATACATTTTCCTCAGGTTTCCGCCTGCCATATCAGTTCTGTTATACTCAGAGACATTATTTTAACAGTTTTGGAAACTTTAGAGTGTGTTCTATCCAAATCTACCATTTATATGCATATCCTAGTTTCTGGGCCTGAGTAACAGGCAGTTTACTTAGGGAACGTTTCTCATCCAGGTGTCAAACTGCCCCCAAGCATACATTAAACTACCTGTTCGAAGACTGACAATCACATGATTTCATTTAGGATTTTGCAGTGTGCCAGGTGTTTGTGAGAGACAATTTTCATCAAAAGCAGAATTGGTTTGTTCGTTTCCGTGCGAGATTAGTACTGTAAAGCCACATTGGTACTTGTGCTGATTTACTGAGTAAAGGGGGCAGAGATTGCACACATAAAAGCCATGACCACGACGTGAGTTGAACACGCAGCCTTCTGATCTGGAGTCAGACGCGCTACCATTGCGCCACGAGGTCTTTTACTGCAAACATTCTTGGAGAGGATGCCTAATTCAGATTTTGATGACTGTATAATTTGGAATGGAGGCCTGGTTCTATGGGGAAATGAACTATCTGACAATGCCACCTCCATCAGCACGTGCCTCTGCCCGACAGGTTAAGTGTATGAAAACAAGCCTGAAACAATGTCTAAAGACTGTTGGCATCTAGTGGTAGCCATAGGAACTGCAATCTGGGTCCTAACCCATTAGAAACTCAATAGGCATTCAATTGAAAACTACCCACATCAAAAAACATCCCACCTCCTGGATACATTTTCCTCAGGTTTCCGCCTGCCATATCAGTTCTGTTATACTCAGAGACATTATTTTAACAGTTTTGGAAACAGTGTGTTCTATCCAAAGCACGTGCCTCTGCCCGACAGGTTAAGTGTATGAAAAAAGACTCCTGAAACAATGCCACCTCCATCAGCACGTGCCTCTGCCCGACAGGTTAAGTGTATGAAAACAAGCCTGAAACAATGTCTAAAGACTGTTGGCATCTAGTGGTAGCCATAGGAACTGCAATCTGGGTCCTAACCCATTAGAAACTCAATAGGCATTCAATTGAAAACTACCCACATCAAAAAACATCCCACCTCCTGGATACATTTTCCTCAGGTTTCCGCCTGCATATCAGTTCTGTTATACTCAGAGACATTATTTTAACAGTTTTGGAAACTTTAGAGTGTGTTCTATCCAAATCTACCATTTATATGCATATCCTAGTTTCTGGGCCTGAGTAACAGGCAGTTTACTTAGGGAACGTTTCTCATCCAGGTGTCAAAAAACTGCCCCCAAGCATACATTAAACTACCTGTTCGAAGACTGACAATCACATGATTTCATTTAGGATTTTGCAGTGTGCCAGGTGTTTGTGAGAGACAATTTTCATCAAAAGCAGAATTGGTTTGTTCGTTTCCGTGCGAGATTAGTACTGTAAAGCCACATTGGTACTTGTGCTGATTTACTGAGTAAAGGGGGCAGAGATTGCACACATAAAAGCCATGACCACGACGTGAGTTGAACACGCAGCCTTCTGATCTGGAGTCAGACGCGCTACCATTGCGCCACGAGGTCTTTTACTGCAAACATTCTTGGAGAGGATGCCTAATTCAGATTTTGATGACTGTATAATTTGGAATGGAGGCCTGGTTCTATGGGGAAATGAACTATCTGACAATGCCACCTCCATCAGCACGTGCCTCTGCCCGACAGGTTAAGTGTATGAAAACAAGCCTGAAACAATGTCTAAAGACTGTTGGCATCTAGTGGTAGCCATAGGAACTGCAATCTGGGTCCTAACCCATTAGAAACTCAATAGGCATTCAATTGAAAACTACCCACATCAAAAAACATCCCACCTCCTGGATACATTTTCCTCAGGTTTCCGCCTGCCATATCAGTTCTGTTATACTCAGAGACATTATTTTAACAGTTTTGGAAACTTTAGAGTGTGTTCTATCCAAATCTACCATTTATATGCATATCCTAGTTTCTGGGCCTGAGTAACAGGCAGTTTACTTAGGGAACGTTTCTCATCCAGGTGTCAAAAAACTGCCCCCAAGCATACATTAAACTACCTGTTCGAAGACTGACAATCACATGATTTCATTTAGGATTTTGCAGTGTGCCAGGTGTTTGTGAGAGACAATTTTCATCAAAAGCAGAATTGGTTTGTTCGTTTCCGTGCGAGATTAGTACTGTAAAGCCACATTGGTACTTGTGCTGATTTACTGAGTAAAGGCGGCAGAGATTGCACACATAAAAGCCATGACCACGACGTGAGTTGAACACGCAGCCTTCTGATCTGGAGTCAGACGCGCTACCATTGCGCCACGAGGTCTTTTACTGCAAACATTCTTGGAGAGGATGCCTAATTCAGATTTTGATGACTGTATAATTTGGAATGGAGGCCTGGTTCTATGGGGAAATGAACTATCTGACAATGCCACCTCCATCAGCACGTGCCTCTGCCCGACAGGTTAAGTGTATGAAAACAAGCCTGAAACAATGTCTAAAGACTGTTGGCATCTAGTGGTAGCCATAGGAACTGCAATCTGGGTCCTAACCCATTAGAAACTCAATAGGCATTCAATTGAAAACTACCCACATCAAAAAAAAATCCCACCTCCTGGATACATTTTCCTCAGGTTTCCGCCTGCCATATCAGTTCTGTTATACTCAGAGACATTATTTTAACAGTTTTGGAAACTTTAGAGTGTGTTCTATCCAAATCTACCATTTATATGCATATCCTAGTTTCTGGGCCTGAGTAACAGGCAGTTTACTTAGGGAACGTTTCTCATCCAGGTGTCAAAAAACTGCCCCCAAGCATACATTAAACTACCTGTTCGAAGACTGACAATCACATGATTTCATTTAGGATTTTGCAGTGTGCCAGGTGTTTGTGAGAGACAATTTTCATCAAAAGCAGAATTGGTTTGTTCGTTTCCGTGCGAGATTAGTACTGTAAAGCCACATTGGTACTTGTGCTGATTTACTGAGTAAAGGGGCAGAGATTGCACACATAAAAGCCATGACCACGACGTGAGTTGAACACGCAGCCTTCTGATCTGGAGTCAGACGCGCTACCATTGCGCCACGAGGTCTTTTACTGCAAACATTCTTGGAGAGGATGCCTAATTCAGATTTTGATGACTGTATAATTTGGAATGGAGGCCTGGTTCTATGGGGAAATGAACTATCTGACAATGCCACCTCCATCAGCACGTGCCTCTGCCCGACAGGTTAAGTGTATGAAAACAAGCCTGAAACAATGTCTAAAGACTGTTGGCATCTAGTGGTAGCCATAGGAACTGCAATCTGGGTCCTAACCCATTAGAAACTCAATAGGCATTCAATTGAAAACTACCCACATCAAAAAAAAATCCCACCTCCTGGATACATTTTCCTCAGGTTTCCGCCTGCCATATCAGTTCTGTTATACTCAGAGACATTATTTTAACAGTTTTGGAAACTTTAGAGTGTGTTCTATCCAAATCTACCATTTATATGCATATCCTAGTTTCTGGGCCTGAGTAACAGGCAGTTTACTTAGGGAACGTTTCTCATCCAGGTGTCAAAAAACTGCCCCCAAGCATACATTAAACTACCTGTTCGAAGACTGACAATCACATGATTTCATTTAGGATTTTGCAGTGTGCCAGGTGTTTGTGAGAGACAATTTTCATCAAAAGCAGCATTGGTTTGTTCGTTTCCGTGCGAGATTAGTACTGTAAAGCCACATTGGTACTTGTGCTGATTTACTGAGTAAAGGCGGCAGAGATTGCACACATAAAAGCCATGACCACGACGTGAGTTGAACACGCAGCCTTCTGATCTGGAGTCAGACGCGCTACCATTGCGCCACGAGGTCTTTTACTGCTAACATTTTTGGAGAGGATACCTAATTCAGATTTTGATGACTGTAAAATTTGGAATGGAGGCCTGGTTCTATGGGGAAATGAACTATCTGACAATGCCACCTCCATCAGCACGTGCCTCTGCCCGACAGGTTAAGTGTATGAAAACAAGCCTGAAACAATGTCTAAAGACTGTTGGCATCTAGTGGTAGCCATAGGAACTGCAATCTGGGTCCTAACCCATTAGAAACTCAATAGGCATTCAATTGAAAACTACCCACATCAAAAAACATCCCACCTCCTGGATACATTTTCCTCAGGTTTCCGCCTGCCATATCAGTTCTGTTATACTCAGAGACATTATTTTAACAGTTTTGGAAACTTTAGAGTGTGTTCTATCCAAATCTACCATTTATATGCATATCCTAGTTTCTGGGCCTGAGTAACAGGCAGTTTACTTAGGGAACGTTTCTCATCCAGGTGTCAAAAAACTGCCCCCAAGCATACATTAAACTACCTGTTCGAAGACTGACAATCACATGATTTCATTTAGGATTTTGCAGTGTGCCAGGTGTTTGTGAGAGACAATTTTCATCAAAAGCAGAATTGGTTTGTTCGTTTCCGTGCGAGATTAGTACTGTAAAGCCACATTGGTACTTGTGCTGATTTACTGAGTAAAGGCGGCAGAGATTGCACACATAAAAGCCATGACCACGACGTGAGTTGAACACGCAGCCTTCTGATCTGGAGTCAGACGCTACCATTGCGCCACGAGGTCTTTTACTGCAAACATTCTTGGAGAGGATGCCTAATTCAGATTTTGATGACTGTATAATTTGGAATGGAGGCCTGGTTCTATGGGGAAATGAACTATCTGACAATGCCACCTCCATCAGCACGTGCCTCTGCCCGACAGGTTAAGTGTATGAAAACAAGCCTGAAACAATGTCTAAAGACTGTTGGCATCTAGTGGTAGCCATAGGAACTGCAATCTGGGTCCTAACCCATTAGAAACTCAATAGGCATTCAATTGAAAACTACCCACATCAAAAAACATCCCACCTCCTGGATACATTTTCCTCAGGTTTCCGCCTGCCATATCAGTTCTGTTATACTCAGAGACATTATTTTAACAGTTTTGGAAACTTTAGAGTGTGTTCTATCCAAATCTACCATTTATATGCATATCCTAGTTTCTGGGCCTGAGTAACAGGCAGTTTACTTAGGGAACGTTTCTCATCCAGGTGTCAAAAAACTGCCCCCAAGCATACATTAAACTACCTGTTCGAAGACTGACAATCACATGATTTCATTTAGGATTTTGCAGTGTGCCAGGTGTTTGTGAGAGACAATTTTCATCAAAAGCAGAATTGGTTTGTTCGTTTCCGTGCGAGATTAGTACTGTAAAGCCACATTGGTACTTGTGCTGATTTACTGAGTAAAGGCGGCAGAGATTGCACACATAAAAGCCATGACCACGACGTGAGTTGAACACGCAGCCTTCTGATCTCTGGAGTCAGACGCTACCATTGCGCCACGAGGTCTTTTACTGCAAACATTCTTGGAGAGGATGCCTAATTCAGATTTTGATGACTGTATAATTTGGAATGGAGGCCTGGTTCTATGGGGAAATGAACTATCTGACAATGCCACCTCCATCAGCACGTGCCTCTGCCCGACAGGTTAAGTGTATGAAAACAAGCCTGAAACAATGTCTAAAGACTGTTGGCATCTAGTGGTAGCCATAGGAACTGCAATCTGGGTCCTAACCCATTAGAAACTCAATAGGCATTCAATTGAAAACTACCCACATCAAAAAACATCCCACCTCCTGGATACATTTTCCTCAGGTTTCCGCCTGCCATATCAGTTCTGTTATACTCAGAGACATTATTTTAACAGTTTTGGAAACTTTAGAGTGTGTTCTATCCAAATCTACCATTTATATGCATATCCTAGTTTCTGGGCCTGAGTAACAGGCAGTTTACTTAGGGAACGTTTCTCATCCAGGTGTCAAAAAACTGCCCCCAAGCATACATTAAACTACCTGTTCGAAGACTGACAATCACATGATTTCATTTAGGATTTTGCAGTGTGCCAGGTGTTTGTGAGAGACAATTTTCATCAAAAGCAGAATTGGTTTGTTCGTTTCCGTGCGAGATTAGTACTGTAAAGCCACATTGGTACTTGTGCTGATTTACTGAGTAAAGGCGGCAGAGATTGCACACATAAAAGCCATGACCACGACGTGAGTTGAACACGCAGCCTTCTGATCTGGAGTCAGACGCTACCATTGCGCCACGAGGTCTTTTACTGCAAACATTCTTGGAGAGGATGCCTAATTCAGATTTTGATGACTGTATAATTTGGAATGGAGGCCTGGTTCTATGGGGAAATGAACTATCTGACAATGCCACCTCCATCAGCACGTGCCTCTGCCCGACAGGTTAAGTGTATGAAAACAAGCCTGAAACAATGTCTAAAGACTGTTGGCATCTAGTGGTAGCCATAGGAACTGCAATCTGGGTCCTAACCCATTAGAAACTCAATAGGCATTCAATTGAAAACTACCCACATCAAAAAACATCCCACCTCCTGGATACATTTTCCTCAGGTTTCCGCCTGCCATATCAGTTCTGTTATACTCAGAGACATTATTTTAACAGTTTTGGAAACTTTAGAGTGTGTTCTATCCAAATCTACCATTTATATGCATATCCTAGTTTCTGGGCCTGAGTAACAGGCAGTTTACTTTAGGGAACGTTTCTCATCCAGGTGTCAAAAAACTGCCCCCAAGCATACATTAAACTACCTGTTCGAAGACTGACAATCACATGATTTCATTTAGGATTTTGCAGTGTGCCAGGTGTTTGTGAGAGACAATTTTCATCAAAAGCAGAATTGGTTTGTTCGTTTCCGTGCGAGATTAGTACTGTAAAGCCACATTGGTACTTGTGCTGATTTACTGAGTAAAGGCGGCAGAGATTGCACACATAAAAGCCATGACCACGACGTGAGTTGAACACGCAGCCTTCTGATCTGGAGTCAGACGCGCTACCATTGCGCCACGAGGTCTTTTACTGCAAACATTCTTGGAGAGGATGCCTAATTCAGATTTTGATGACTGTATAATTTGGAATGGAGGCCTGGTTCTATGGGGAAATGAACTATCTGACAATGCCACCTCCATCAGCACGTGCCTCTGCCCGACAGGTTAAGTGTATGAAAACAAGCCTGAAACAATGTCTAAGACTGTTGGCATCTAGTGGTAGCCATAGGAACTGCAATCTGGGTCCTAACCCATTAGAAACTCAATAGGCATTCAATTGAAAACTACCCACATCAAAAAACATCCCACCTCCTGGATACATTTTCCTCAGGTTTCCGCCTGCCATATCAGTTCTGTTATACTCAGAGACATTATTTTAACAGTTTTGGAAACTTTAGAGTGTGTTCTATCCAAATCTACCATTTATATGCATATCCTAGTTTCTGGGCCTGAGTAACAGGCAGTTTACTTAGGGAACGTTTCTCATCCAGGTGTCAAAAAACTGCCCCCAAGCATACATTAAACTACCTGTTCGAAGACTGACAATCACATGATTTCATTTAGGATTTTGCAGTGTGCCAGGTGTTTGTGAGAGACAATTTTCATCAAAAGCAGAATTGGTTTGTTCGTTTCCGTGCGAGATTAGTACTGTAAAGCCACATTGGTACTTGTGCTGATTTACTGAGTAAAGGCGGCAGAGATTGCACACATAAAAGCCATGACCACGACGTGAGTTGAACACGCAGCCTTCTGATCTGGAGTCAGACGCTACCATTGCGCCACGAGGTCTTTTACTGCAAACATTCTTGGAGAGGATGCCTAATTCAGATTTTGATGACTGTATAATTTGGAATGGAGGCCTGGTTCTATGGGGAAATGAACTATCTGACAATGCCACCTCCATCAGCACGTGCCTCTGCCCGACAGGTTAAGTGTATGAAAACAAGCCTGAAACAATGTCTAAAGACTGTTGGCATCTAGTGGTAGCCATAGGAACTGCAATCTGGGTCCTAACCCATTAGAAACTCAATAGGCATTCAATTGAAAACTACCCACATCAAAAAACATCCCACCTCCTGGATACATTTTCCTCAGGTTTCCGCCTGCCATATCAGTTCTGTTATACTCAGAGACATTATTTTAACAGTTTTGGAAACTTTAGAGTGTGTTCTATCCAAATCTACCATTTATATGCATATCCTAGTTTCTGGGCCTGAGTAACAGGCAGTTTACTTAGGGAACGTTTCTCATCCAGGTGTCAAAAAACTGCCCCCAAGCATACATTAAACTACCTGTTCGAAGACTGACAATCACATGATTTCATTTAGGATTTTGCAGTGTGCCAGGTGTTTGTGAGAGACAATTTTCATCAAAAGCAGAATTGGTTTGTTCGTTTCCGTGCGAGATTAGTACTGTAAAGCCACATTGGTACTTGTGCTGATTTACTGAGTAAAGGCGGCAGAGATTGCACACATAAAAGCCATGACCACGACGTGAGTTGAACACGCAGCCTTCTGATCTGGAGTCAGACGCGCTACCATTGCGCCACGAGGTCTTTTACTGCAAACATTCTTGGAGAGGATGCCTAATTCAGATTTTGATGACTGTATAATTTGGAATGGAGGCCTGGTTCTATGGGGAAATGAACTATCTGACAATGCCACCTCCATCAGCACGTGCCTCTGCCCGACAGGTTAAGTGTATGAAAACAAGCCTGAAACAATGTCTAAAGACTGTTGGCATCTAGTGGTAGCCATAGGAACTGCAATCTGGGTCCTAACCCATTAGAAACTCAATAGGCATTCAATTGAAAACTACCCACATCAAAAAACATCCCACCTCCTGGATACATTTTCCTCAGGTTTCCGCCTGCCATATCAGTTCTGTTATACTCAGAGACATTATTTTAACAGTTTTGGAAACTTTAGAGTGTGTTCTATCCAAATCTACCATTTATATGCATATCCTAGTTTCTGGGCCTGAGTAACAGGCAGTTTACTTAGGGAACGTTTCTCATCCAGGTGTCAAAAAACTGCCCCCAAGCATACATTAAACTACCTGTTCGAAGACTGACAATCACATGATTTCATTTAGGATTTTGCAGTGTGCCAGGTGTTTGTGAGAGACAATTTTCATCAAAAGCAGAATTGGTTTGTTCGTTTCCGTGCGAGATTAGTACTGTAAAGCCACATGGTACTTGTGCTGATTTACTGAGTAAAGGTGGCAGAGATTGCACACATAAAAGCCATGACCACGACGTGAGTTGAACACGCAGCCTTCTGATCTGGAGTCAGACGCTACCATTGCGCCACGAGGTCTTTTACTGCAAACATTCTTGGAGAGGATGCCTAATTCAGATTTTGATGACTGTATAATTTGGAATGGAGGCCTGGTTCTATGGGGAAATGAACTATCTGACAATGCCACCTCCATCAGCACGTGCCTCTGCCCGACAGGTTAAGTGTATGAAAACAAGCCTGAAACAATGTCTAAAGACTGTTGGCATCTAGTGGTAGCCATAGGAACTGCAATCTGGGTCCTAACCCATTAGAAACTCAATAGGCATTCAATTGAAAACTACCCACATCAAAAAACATCCCACCTCCTGGATACATTTTCCTCAGGTTTCCGCCTGCCATATCAGTTCTGTTATACTCAGAGACATTATTTTAACAGTTTTGGAAACTTTTAGTGTGTGTTCTATCCAAATCTACCATTTATATGCATATCCTAGTTTCTGGGCCTGAGTAACAGGCAGTTTACTTAGGGAACGTTTCTCATCCAGGTGTCAAAAAACTGCCCCCAAGCATACATTAAACTACCTGTTCGAAGACTGACAATCACATGATTTCATTTAGGATTTTGCAGTGTGCCAGGTGTTTGTGAGAGACAATTTTCATCAAAAGCAGAATTGGTTTGTTCGTTTCCGTGCGAGATTAGTACTGTAAAGCCACATTGGTACTTGTGCTGATTTACTGAGTAAAGGTGGTAGAGATTGCACACATAAAAGCCATGACCACGACGTGAGTTGAACACGCAGCCTTCTGATCTGGAGTCAGACGCGCTACCATTGCGCCACGAGGTCTTTTACTGCAAACATTCTTGGAGAGGATGCCTAATTCAGATTTTGATGACTGTATAATTTGGAATGGAGGCCTGGTTCTATGGGGAAATGAACTATCTGACAATGCCACCTCCATCAGCACGTGCCTCTGCCCGACAGGTTAAGTGTATGAAAACAAGCCTGAAACAATGTCTAAAGACTGTTGGCATCTAGTGGTAGCCATAGGAACTGCAATCTGGGTCCTAACCCATTAGAAACTCAATAGGCATTCAATTGAAAACTACCCACATCAAAAAACATCCCACCTCCTGGATACATTTTCCTCAGGTTTCCGCCTGCCATATCAGTTCTGTTATACTCAGAGACATTATTTTAACAGTTTTGGAAACTTTAGAGTGTGTTCTATCCAAATCTACCATTTATATGCATATCCTAGTTTCTGGGCCTGAGTAACAGGCAGTTTACTTAGGGAACGTTTCTCATCCAGGTGTCAAAAAACTGCCCCCAAGCATACATTAAACTACCTGTTCGAAGACTGACAATCACATGATTTCATTTAGGATTTTGCAGTGTGCCAGGTGTTTGTGAGAGACAATTTTCATCAAAAGCAGAATTGGTTGTTGTTCGTTTCCGTGCGAGATTAGTACTGTAAAGCCACATTGGTACTTGTGCTGATTTACTGAGTAAAGGTGGTAGAGATTGCACACATAAAAGCCATGACCACGACGTGAGTTGAACACGCAGCCTTCTGATCTGGAGTCAGACGCGCTACCATTGCGCCACGAGGTCTTTTACTGCAAACATTCTTGGAGAGGATGCCTAATTCAGATTTTGATGACTGTATAATTTGGAATGGAGGCCTGGTTCTATGGGGAAATGAACTATCTGACAATGCCACCTCCATCAGCACGTGCCTCTGCCCGACAGGTTAAGTGTATGAAAACAAGCCTGAAACAATGTCTAAAGACTGTTGGCATCTAGTGGTAGCCATAGGAACTGCAATCTGGGTCCTAACCCATTAGAAACTCAATAGGCATTCAATTGAAAACTACCCACATCAAAAAACATCCCACCTCCTGGATACATTTTCCTCAGGTTTCCGCCTGCCATATCAGTTCTGTTATATCAGAGACATTATTTTAACAGTTTTGGAAACTTTAGAGTGTGTTCTATCCAAATCTACCATTTATATGCATATCCTAGTTTCTGGGCCTGAGTAACAGGCAGTTTACTTAGGGAACGTTTCTCATCCAGGTGTCAAAAAACTGCCCCCAAGCATACATTAAACTACCTGTTCGAAGACTGACAATCACATGA